>NW_023269796.1:0-2500 GCF_004353265.1 Vitis riparia | reverse complement strand
ATGGTATCCCTCATTCTTCACCCCATAATCAGGATGTCATCCTAGGTTCTATCTAAACATAATCATTTGTTCCCAACATTGCTCATCATTGGAACACCATTCACAATTTTATTCATTTTCATTCTTAGTTTTGTTTAGTTTCACATCATTGAGATGCCATCCTAGGTTTTTTCTAAGCTAATTAGTTTGTTCTTTTGATTGCTCATCCATTATTGGACCATAATTCTTGGTTCTATCTTGTTCATTCTTCGTTCCTTTAGTTACCCGTTAGGTTACTATCCTAGTTTTAATGTAAGTTTATTTGTTTGTTCCTATGATTTCTCATAACTAGGACGTTATCCTAGGTTCTATCTATATCAAATTTGAGTTATTTTTGTGTCGGATCGTCTGCATACCATCCTAGGTTCTACTTAAGCTTAGTTGGTTGTTTGTTACGTTTCTCATCATTGTGATGTCATCCTAGTTTCTATCTAGGTTTGTTCTTAGTTCCTTTGGGTTCCAAACATTTGGATGTAATCCTAGGTTTGGCCTATGTTCATTATTGGTTCCTTTGGTTTCCCATCATTGTGAACTATGTAAGCTTATTCATATGTTCCTTTGGTTTCTCATAATTAGGACGTCGTCCTATGAGTTTGTTTAAGGGTATGCACAATTCCTTGTATATGTTCAGGCATCCCCTTCCTGAAGTTTGTTGAGGGTATTACCCTTCATTGAGTTTATTTAGGGCATCCTCTTTCCTCGAGTGTTATTAGGTTAATTCCCATTCCTCTATTGTTTTAGGACATTCTTGTTCAATGGGCTATCAAACTACCTTGATTTACTTTTTTAGTCTATCATCCTTCCTTAAGTTTCTTAGGTCATCCATCTTCATGGAGATTTTTAATTCATTCCCTTTCCTAGAGTTGGTTTAGACCAACCAACTTCCTTCAATTGCTTTGGGGCATACCCTTTCCTAGGGATTATTTAATAGACTCCCACTTCTTTTAGTGTAGTAGGGCATCTTCATCCAGTAGTTTGTTTAGTGCAACTCCATTTCTTGAGGTCTTTTAACACAACCGCTTTTGTTGGGATTGGGCATCCCCGTTGGTAGAGTTTGTTTGTGGCATTCCCTTTCTATGAGTCTTATTAGTGAATCCCCCTTCTCAATGTTCAATATGACTTTCTTCTTCCATTGGCTTTTTAAGGGAATCCCACTTACTCGAATTTGCTTAGAGCATCCCCCTTCCTTGACTTTGTTTAGAGATTTTCCTTCATTAAGCTTATTAAGGGCATCATTTAGGGCATCCCACTTCCTTAAGTTTGTTTAGGGTATCCCTTGTCCTTCACCCCATAATCAGGATGTCAACCTAGGTTCTATCTAAACATAATCATTTATTCCCGAGATTGCTCATCATTGGAACACCATTCATAGTTTTATTCATTTTCATACTTAGTTTGTTTAGTTTCACATCATTGAGATGCCATCCTAGGTTTTTTCTAAGCTAATTAGTTTGTTCTTTTGATTGCTCATCCATGATTGGACCATAATTATTGGTTCTATCTCTGTTCATTCTTCGTTCCTTTGGTTACCCGTTGGGTTACTATCCTAGTTTTAATCTAAGTTTATTTGTTTGATCCTCTGATTTCTCATAACTAGGACTTCCTAGGTTCTATCTATATCAAATTTGAGTTATTTTTGTGTCAGATCGTCTACATACCATCCTAGGTTCTACCTAAGCTTAGTTGGTTGCTTGTTATGTTTCTCATCATTGTGATGTCATCCTAGTTTCTATCTAGGTTTGTTCTTAGTTCCTTTGGGTTCCCAACATTTGGATGCAATCCTAGGTTCGACCTATGTTCATTGTTTGTTCCTTTGGTTTCGCATCATTGTGAACTATCTAAGCTTATTCATATATTCCTTTGGTTTCTCATAATTAGGACATCATCCTATGAGTTTGTTTAAGGGTATGCACAATTCCTTGTGTATGTTCAAGACATCCTCCTTCCTTGAGTTTTTTTGGGATCCCCTTCCTGAAGTTTGTTGAGGGTCTTACCCTTCATTGAGTTTATTTAGGGTATCCTCTTTCCTCGAGTGTTATTAGGTTAATTCCCATTCCTCTATTGTTTTAGGACATTCTTGTTCATTGGGCTATCAAACTACCTTGATTTACTTTTTTAGTCCATCATCCTTCCTTAAGTTTCTTAGGTCATCCATCTTCATGGAGATTTTTAATTCATTCCCTTTCCTAGAGTTTGTTTAGACCAACCAACTTCCTTCAATTGCTTTGGGGCATACCCTTTCCTAGGGATTATTTAATAGACTCCCATTTCTTTTAGTGCAGTAGGGCATCTTCATCCAGTAGTTTGTTTAGTGCAACTCCATTTCTTGAGGTCTTTTAGCACAACCGCTTTTGTTGGGATTGGGCATCCTCGTTGGTAGAGTTTGTTTGTGGCATGCCCTTTCTATGAGTCTTATTAGTGAATCCCCCTTCTCAATGTTCATTACGACTTTCTTCTTCCA
>NW_023269795.1:0-110501 GCF_004353265.1 Vitis riparia | reverse complement strand
TTTTCAGCCTTCAATGTCCTACCAGTTTTCAAGAAGCTCACCTTTTTTTGCTTTCCTAAAATGCAACTTTCACACATGTCAAAATCAATGGACTTCAATTCTGGTAGTTTTCCTTTTGACAACAACATTTTCATCCCTTTCTCACTCATGTGACCAAGTCTGCGATGTCATAGGCTTGTATCAGTACTTGCATCAGCAACTGCAATTGTGTCTCTTAGACATGAGGTCATATACAGAGTACCAGTCTTCTTTCCACGAGCCAATACCCTAGCTCCCTTTGTAACCTTTCAATACCACCAACAAATAGTATTACATGTCCTTCATCATCAAGTTATCCAACAGAAATCAAATTCCTCCTCAGGTCAAGAATATGTCGAACCTTCTCCAGTAACCAAACAGACCCATTGGGCAACAATATCCAGACGTCTCCTAGACCCACAACATCCAAGACTGAACCATCAGCCAAATACACCTTACCAAAATCACCTGCAACATAATTTCTGTATGATTTCTCGATGTGGAGTGGTATGAAACGAAGCTCCTGAATCTAAAACCCAATTATCAAGTGGAATTGTATACTGCAAGAAGTAATGCATCCTGTACCTCTTCTGTTACAGTATTAGTAGAATCATCTTCATTCTTCTTCTTAAGACTTTTGCATTGCCTTCTAAAGTGACCTGTTTTCCCACAGTTCCAACATTGTACTTGTTGGCCTGATCTAGATTTGCTTCTGTTTTCGATTAGAATTTTTGGATTTGATCTACCCCCGGTTTGAATTTCTATCATTTCCTCTGCCTCTTGTCTCAAGGCTTAGGGAAAACCAGATCCTAAGGTTTCGCCTGCATCTCTTCGGTGAATCTCCTCAACCAGAATTAAATCTCGTATATCATTGTACTTAAACTTTTCCTTTCCCATAGAATTGCTTACTACCATCTTCATTGCCTCCCAACTGTTTGGCAAAGAAGCCAAGACGATCAGAACACAAATCTCATCGTCAAAATCAATTTCTACAGACGACAATTGATTTGTGATTGTATTAAATTCATTTAGATGTTGTGCTACTGATACATTCTACTACCATCTTCAAATTGAACAATTTCTTCATCAGATGCACCTTATTGTTTGTGGACGACTTTTTCATACATACCAAACAAAGCCTTCATCAGATCTACTGTGGTCTTCTCCTTTACAACATTGTGTGCAACAGACCTAGACAGAGTTAACCTAATAATTCCTAGAACCTATTTGTCAAGAAGCGCTCATTCCTCAACCTTCATACTCTCAGGTTTTGTCCCAAAAGAGGCAGATGCAATTTCCTCCCATAGAGATAATCTTCAATCTGCATTCTCCAATACGCAAAGTTTGTGCCATCAAACTTTTCTATTCTGGATGCCTTTCTTGCTTCCTTTGCCAGTTGAAGGGAATTAAGTCGAATTCCCAACCTGTGAGAAACAAAAAAATAGAGAAAAAAAAAACACACGCACAAGATAGTATTTACGTGGTTTGACTATTTGTCTACATCCACGGAGTTGTAGGGATATCACTATTATCATGGAAGAATATAGAGCACAACCTTCGGCTACAATGTTTTCTCTTTGTATAAAACACGACAACACCACCACACTAAAAAACCCTAATTACAAAAGGCAGTTCCACAATGGGCTAAACGGGCATAAAATATTTTCTCGGGTCGGGTCGTCAAACCGGATCAAACAAAACTAGGCTCCACAAAGCCCGACAAATGGACTCACAAGACATTCAGCTTTGAGGTCAACTCGATTACATCATTTCTTGGATCTACTCTCAGAGCGTCTTGAGCTCTACCCCTCCGCATTCTTTAGATGTTCAGATATTTATGTTCTTTTTGTATTATTGATCTAGATTTGTTTATTTTCTAGCATATCTTATGTATCCAGGATAATTTTTTGTTATATATATGATGTTCTTATTTATCTTTATCTCTCGTGTTCTTTTCGGTGTTTATAATTCATATGCTTTGCCATTTTTGTGACAAAAAAGGGAGATCATTGATCATTTTTTAACTCACTTAAATAGGGGGAGCATAGACATCAAGATAATAGAGAAAAGTTAAAGAAACTCCTTGACAAATAGGAGAAGTTAATAGTGTTTGAATTATCTATTTAATTCATTCTTGTAATAAAATATTGGAGGAAATTAAGGAAAATTAATTAAAATAATGGAGGAAATTAAACCTAAGACACTGGAGGAAATTAAATCAACTGTTGAAAACATACCTTAAAAGTTTAAGAGAGATACCTAACATGGATGTTTCCTGTAAGATATTTATGTTTGTATTGTCTATCTCTCTAAAACTATTCTAAGTCATAGAAGCTTCTTCCCATGATTTACATTTTTTTTTTTCTGTTGGAAATAGACCTCGAAGTATTATTTTTGATCTATTATGTCTTATTAAGCTTATGTTATGTTTGGTTGATTTGCGTACATATTATTCCTCTCGAATTTTGCCTTATACCTGGGTGTCACTATAAGAATATGTTCTTTTTTTCATGTTTTCACAATGCTTCAAGCAAAATCTCCAACTATCCTGTTTTGTTGTGTTGATCATATCTTATCCCACACATTGCTTTACCTTTGGTATAATTTTGTATATGTGCAAGTTATAGGGTTGGAAGATTAGTACTATAAGATGGTTAAAAGCATTCCCTTAGTTTATTTTTAATTGAGCGTTATTGTGTGTTATGTAAACTCCGTTTTGAAAGTACAAGTGAGTTTATGTAACAATGTCTTGTCACAAAATTGTTAGAAGAGATTGTTAGGAAATTGAGTCTTGTTATATGTTGGCAATTTTGTTCCTTTTAATATTTGGTCATAAAATTCTTTTTAGATAATAACTTACTCTTCATTGAAGATCAAGGGTTGTTGTTCGTCCAATCAAAAAGTCATAGGTATGTCTAAAAAGTTTGGCCAGTGACAAGTTAGGCTCTTAAAAGGTATAAATAGAATTGATTTTGTTTTGAACTTAAAATTGTTTAAAATTAACATTTTATAAAGGGCAAGACCACTCAAGCATCCTAAAGCACTTAGGCAATGAAGACTGCTCAAGTGTTCCACACCGCTCAAGTGTTCCACACCGCTCAAGTGGTGCTCTAGTTGGCTCAAGTGATCATGCAAATTCTATTTAGATTTTTTTTTTACACAAATTGGATTTAGAACTCTTCCAAAATCGAAATTCTTTAGGTTGTTGCCTATATATACCTCATTATAACCCCTTAGGGGTAGGAGATTGGTAAAAAATCCTATATTCTTTTTAGAGGGTCTTATTGAAAAGAATGCCTAATGTGCCACACTATTCCCATTCTCTCATTCAAGGATTCAATCTTTGAATCTTAGGTTGAAGACTTGCATCCCTTCAATGAGGCTGAGATGTATTCAATTGAGCAATTGAAGGTTGTTGTGTCACAAATGTAAATCAAGTTGTAGATACTAGAGATTAAGTCTTTAGGATAAAGCGGTCAAGTAAATTTGTATAACTTGATCTCATATAATGGATTTAAATTAATGATCTTAGACTTAATGTGGAGGTTTTCCACATAAAAATCTTTGTGCCCATTGCATATCTTTTAATTTCATTGTTATATCTTTGAATGTTTGATTATCATTATTATCCCTAACATCTTGCAGGATATCTTAGAAGATAAAAATCATAATTTTATATTTAAAAATTTCAAGTATAACTCATTTGGTTATATCGAGTACTTTGGTATCTCTCAAGATAAAAAATTGGGGATAATACATATAAATCTTTATTTTAAATTTTAAAATCACCCATTCACCCCCCTCAAGTGTTTCCTATTGGACTTTTGGTTTTTCAATTTGCTTAATGAAAAATTTTAAAGAAGTTAAAACAATTCAAAAAGTTATGTGTAATTTAAAGGAATATCATAATTTAATATTTTTGGTATCAATAATAGATCGTGAAGAGAAAAAAAAAAGATAATAATATCATGTTCAATCTTATTTATTTTTTATGGTTTTTCTAAAATATTTTATGTTTTCCTTTTATTTTTTAAAATTGGTAAAAATAACTTTTTATAGACCCCTATTTTGGGGCACTTTCTTTCTCACCTTTCATGCAGGTTATTTGGCCAGGTGGCACGATCCCGGGAAACCACGTGGCGTCTTTGGAGAGGCTGACAGAGAATCAAGTTAGTGCTTTGAGGAGCTATCAGAATTCGACACCTGTAAAGGGAATTGGAAAGCTACAGACTGTAGAGGTAAGGGACCCCCAGTTGAGAGCAAGAGGTCGTCTGCATGAGGCGTGCAGCTGAAGGGGGTGGTTGGGAAAGCCATGCTAGCTGACCGATGAATAAGAGGGCAGAAGAGTGGCTTGCAGAAAAAGGACACCAGAAAAAAAAAATGAGACCAAGGAAGAAAGAAAAAGGGAGAACGGTTGAGAAGGAGAACGAAAGAAGGAGAGGGAGAACGAAAGAAGGAGATGAGAGTTCGAAGGGGGCCAGGGAAAAGAGGTCCTGATCTGGGCATCTTCGAAAAGGGTCATAAAAACGAGGGCTCGAAGTCAGGTGAGCTTCCATCTGCGAAGAAGCTTTTCAGGTATGGATCTTGTTCATTACCTTCTCTATTTTGTTTTTGGATATCAATAAGATTCTATTTTGGTGTTTGAATGCGAGCATTGGAGATTTTATTATGTTCTTATGGAATCTGAGTTCGTTTGCCTTCATGTTGTGCTTGATTTCTAACTTGGCTTTCAACTTGTTTTCACCGACTATTTTAAACTGCTCTCCTCTGTTTCTTGATTATTTGCGGATTATCCTCGATGCCTGGAGTATACTTACTCATTCTCTCTGTTTTGGAAAATTTTGAGAGAAGATTCATCACATGCTTTTGATTTGTGGGATCGTGCCTGCATTTTATTTATTTATTTATTTATTTATCATTCCACCCGGGGAAGAATTCTGTCCGGCCGACGTTCCACCTTCTCCGGATGTCTCACATCCGGAATTCTGTCCGGCCGACGCCTCCATCTTCTTCGGATGTCTCACATCCGAAATTCTGTTCGCCGACATCCCACCTTCTCCGGATGTCTTACATCTGAAATTCTGTCCGGCCGATGCCCCACCTTCTCCAGATGTCTCACATCCGGAATTCTATCCGCCGACGTCCCACCTTCTCCAGATGCTCACATCCAGAATTCTGTCCGCCGACGTCCACCTTCTCCGGATGTCTCACATCCGGAATTCTGTCCGCCGACGTCCCACCTTCTCCGGATGTCTCAAATCTGGAATTCTGTCTACCGCCATCCCACCTTCTCCGGATGTCTCACATCCGGAATTCTGTCCGGCCAACGTCCCACCTTCTCCGGATGTCTCACATCCGAAATTCTGTCCGGCCAACGTCTCATCTTTTCCGGATGTCTCACACATCCAGAATTCTGTCCGGCCAACGTCTCATCTTCTCCGGATGTCTCGCATCCGGAATTCTGTCCGGCCAACATCCCACCTTCTCCGGATGTCTCCCATCCGAAATTCTGTCCACCAACGTCCCACCTTCTCCGGATGTCTCACATCCGGAATTCTGTCCGCCGACGTCCCACCTTCTCTAGATCCATTTCCGCCCGCAATCTTCTGCTCCTCTTGATTTTAATAGGCATGAATGAATTTTTCATAATTCCAGAACAATGGAATCTGTGATATTAATTCATGCAAAATAAATGGGCTTTGGTGGGGGCCCAACATATGTGTTTTCCTTATGATTGATTGATTGTTTGTTTGATTTAATTGTCATACTTGATTGATTTTATTCTGCTCTATGACATGCTCGAAATTATTCCTTAATTGTGCACTAACCTCACTTCTTGATAGCGCTTTATGGATCACTGCCCAAGTACGCATCCACATCTGCTCTAGTCATTTTCTGTATGCATGTTTAGATTCTCACGTGTGCATGATCACTCTGAGTATTCATTGATTTACTCATCAATTGTCATGATTGCTTCACTTTATTAGTAGAGACCTGACTTTAGGGGCTTAGAGGGGTGCTACGGTTTTTACCGTACCTTCCCGATAAGTAACCTGGCCCCCGAACCCGATCCGGTTTTTCACAGACCACCTTTTCCAAAACAAGGAGTCACACTTAGGATTTTTCTTTCTTATTTTGTTTATCCTTTAAAAATAAAACAAAAATAAGTGGCAACTCCGAGTCATTTTTTAATAAAATAAAATCATAATTTTTCAAATAAAAATCGAGTTCACCATCGAGTGGGAAATGCATGAGCCGAAATGCGGGGTCCACAAAATGGCGACTCCGCTGGGGATCATTTAGAGGGTCGAGCTTGAACTTGGGATGAAGCAAATGTGGTGTTTGATGAGTCAATCAGTGGATACTCATTTCTTGATTGCACATTGAGAGTTCCTGATATCATTGGATGCATGATTGGATATTGTACTCATTTAGGACATTGATATGCTGATTATGATGCTTGTTTATCTTTTTTGAGCATTCCGATTGTGGCGATTTTTTTTTCGTGCTTCATAGCTATATTTTCTTGGGACATTGATATGTTGTTTATGTTGACTGATCATCTTACCTTGCTTAGCATAGTGACCTTGATTTTGCCATGTTTGTTCTGATTGCCTCACATGCATAGACTCACCATTGTATATCATTTGATTTGACACGATTGATTCTCTCGGTTATATATTATCTTGATTATCATGGAACATGCTATCATTGTCAGATATTCTTCTCAATTAGCTTGCATGTAGATTTGGATGATATATACCTGTTTTGCATGACTGTCTGTTGTATGACTTCTCTCGTTCCGTGTGATTGCATGAGTTGCCTGTCTATGTGGGACACACGCTTATCCCCTTATTTCCAAGTCCCTAGTCTCGGTCGACCTTGTTTTCTTTGATCTCGTATTTGATATGAGACTTGTTTGCTATGTTTGCTCTTCGACCGAGCTAGTGATTAGGAGTAGGGTCCAGCGATGGGCTATATCTATGTTTGGGAGCATTCTGGAGGTGGTCGACATATTGATGCTGATTGGAGTCCGAACTTTGAAGACTTGTATAGCCCAGAGCTAGATTTCAGGATCTTTGTGTGGCTAGTGTGTTTTCCTTTAGCTTCATAGGATTTTCGGATGCACCCACACCACTCACTGTGCACCTTAGATCGTCAATGAGTGATCAGAGTTGTGAGATACGCCAGCCGTTAGAAGAGCCTTCACCATAGGAACCCCCTGGGATGTTGAGGTAGTGCATGTGTGGAGGTGATGACCACCTTGCATGGAAGCGCCCCGTCTCTTCGGAGGCGTGCAGAGGGTTGCATACCGCCGAAGGGTATGATCGCTTCTACTAGGGATCTTTTAAAGTCTACCATTTTCCTCTTAGAGCCACATTGACCTTGTAGGTTGAGCTATAGATCCTTTGATTAGGATTCCTTCCTCACACGTGGGTGCGTCTGAGAGCCTTCATAGCCTCTATTGTCACAGTTTGGATTTGTTACTCCTTTTTTTTAGTCTCCATTTGAGAGTGCTCAGAGATCGGTTTGAGTTTGAGTATCAATCGGATCACCTTTATTGTGTCATCTTGGATTACGTTTTTCACTCGATGGGTTTGTCAAGCTTTCTTCCTAGGACTTTTGTTTTCCTTTCTTGGCTCGACACATCCTTTCACTTTACTGTCACTTACTTGATACTTCGGGATATGTTCATCGATCATGATCATCTTGTTTTAGCATTGTACACCTATCACGAGCCCGATACCTCATTCTTTGTTTGATCCTTGATTCAATTTTCGACTCGATGCTCATATTTTCATTACGGAAAGGTCAAAGGCACGTTTTCATATTCACACTTTTTTCGAGAAAGTCGCCTTGATCACCTTATTATTTTTCTCTTATGGAGCTCGAGTTGAAGGTTGATTCAAGGATATGTGGTTACAGATGGAGTATCGATCTCATGACAGTGTTGTTTTTCACACCTCATTCATTTTTTGGATCGTTGATAGAAATTCTTTAGTCACATTTGTATCCATCTTGCAGTGGATACCTTTATGGCCTTAGAGTTTCTGTCATATTTCCAATTTTAGATTGCCATCACAGGACCATATATCAAATGATGTATTGTACTTTTGACTTGGGGCATCTATTCATTTGCGCGTCATGATCACTCTGGCCTGACCTATCATGGAGGATATTGAGCCTATTGACCTAGGATTAGGAGATCGACCTAGAGAGTTTGAGATTGTGACCCGTTTCACCTTCTAATATGAGCAGTACCTTATCTATATCCATATCCTGACTTTTCAGACTTGATGACTTATCCATTTCAAACTTGACATGACACCATCCCCTGATACCACTATATGACCTGGTCATCCTCGTTCCCTTTAGCATATTACGTTACCATTGCCTACTCTTTCCATCATTTCCTTGATCTGACCGGGTAGTGTCCGAGATGGTTTGACCTGAGATGAGCTTTAGATGATGATAGATGGATTTTGATGAGAGAGTGGCTTGACTGCTTGATGATATTGTTGAGATAGAGGGGTTATCATGGAGCATCTAGATTTGACTCATTGCACATGACTTCAGAGAGTCGGGTTGATTAGACATGGTGATTTTATGAGATGATGGTGAGTGGCTTGTGATGATAGAGTGAGTTGATTTTCAGAGTACATTGATGGTTGTCATAGAGCATCAGTGGGAGCTTTCGCACGATTTCAGATGAGTCGCCATGACTATGTTGGATGGATGCCAGTCTTTAGTATTGGCCATGTGAGATATCGAAAGCACGATGTTCGAGGTTTTGGTCAAAGGATGGGTGGCCATCATTTCATGAGCCTATTTACTTTATCACCCTCACACATAGAGTTACCCGCTGCTAGCCCTTTGAGCCTCACACGAGCACATAGTCTTTTCTTTCATCACTTCATTTACCTATTACACCGAGTTGGGGACCCTGTAGTGCTTGCATGCTATGTTTGGATACGTCATGAGTTCCAGACCTGACACACTTGTTCGAGCCTCATTCTTCACTCTTCACTGTGATATTTTCCACTTGGACATCATTTCATCACTATTTTTCTTATATCACATATCACCACTTGTGATATTCTTTCTCTACCTTTTCTTTCATTATTGCTTACTCGACATTATCCGTGTTTCACCTTGAGTGGTGGTTTTTCACACGTCACCGCATGGAGGATTGTCACGTTCCTTCCCCGTTCGCCTTATGGGCAGTGGTTCAGAGATGTTATTTTGAGAGGTTGTTTTGTTAGTGAGGATTCATGTTACATTCGTATGTGGAGAGGGTTTGATCTTTTGGGTATGTATTTTCATGGGAGTTCATTCATTATTGATCAAAGTATGCACAAAAAAAAAGAAAAAAAAAAAGACGCATTCTTCATTGTATCATTCTCCATTTGGCATGTGTATGGACGTGCCGGTTTGCTTCATTCAGTTTATGTGTCAGAGAGAGTTCGTATGAGAGCTTATTTATGAGATTCTATCTTGGTGTATATTTTGGGTGAGAGTATGAGTCATCCATTCGATTTTTGAGAGAGAGACAAGCGACTTTTCTTTAGTATCTCTGGATCCTTGTTCTATCCATCATTCCATCTATTTCGGATGTGACTACTTTCTATGCTTTGATGCAGGTTGACCATCACTCATTTTTCTACCTCTTTGTTTTCTTGTATCTTTGTTTTGTTCCTCCATTTCACTCTACCTCATCTGATTTCTTTCTTTTCTCATCCTACTTGATGTTTGACTTGGGTTCAGCATCCTCACTTTATTCTTGCTTATTCGATATGTCCATTCATTTATCATCACTTTTCGTGTGGGAACCCCTAGGTCCGGGACTCATGACATTTTCTACACATTGCATCTCATGCACGAGAGGGGTATAGGGGATTATATCATTGGGATTTTTAGCCTAGTTTTCTTTCATTTCTTTCACCTTATTACCTTAGCCTACGTTATGTCTCGTGTCTGAAGACCACCTTGAGGCCATTACTTCACATTGTGTTTGACAGCTCACACGTGGGCAATACTCGAGATTAGTCGGAGATTATTCCTTAGAGCATGATGGATGAGGAGTCGAGGTGATAGATTACACTAGGGCATACCCCTCGTATCAATGATGGATCTTCAGAGGCGATGTTATTTACACTGGGGCATACCCCGCTCATCGATGACGTTTTCTTTCGGGATGATGCCTTGCACTGAGGCATAGTTAGTTCGTTTCTTCACTTGGATTATGATGGATTAGCTGTTGTGGGATGACCTTACACTAGGGCGTAGCCATTCCAGAGAGCACTTTTATTGGAGATACAGTCACCCCACTCAATATTTTGCATTGACACACTCCACTCATTGATGATTGATTCTTGAGATGATGGTTCATTTTGAGACACAGTTGCTTCAGAGATTGCACGTATTGAGACATAGCCCTTTAGTTGGCGTTATACTTTGATTTTTCATTGGAGCATAGTCACTTCAGGTGGTTTATACTGGGGCATAGCCACCTCATTCACATTCATAGAGCACTGGGATTCTGATTCATATGGATTATGTTGAGATGTTTCCGTTTTCGCACCAGGAGTAGAGATTGATTGATTTGTTGACATACACTAGCATGATCTTCTTCGGCAGTTGTCGGCTCGGATGCACTGCTTTACACTAGGGCATAGCCAGGATGGAGAGTATTTTTCATTAGAGCATAGTCACCCTATCAGATCCTGTACACTGGAGCATATCCATTTTTTGGAGAGAGATCAGATTGGTTTTTTACATTGGAGCATCTACTGGGTGATATGGATCATTGGACAATTTCATATTGTCCTCATTGCATACTGGGGCATAGCCACCTAGTCGGATGTTTAGACATCGAGACTTGACTTTCTGTTTGTGATTGCCGCTTTCGATGGGTTATGGAGTTATCGACACCTCGGCTTTAGTCTTCTCGGCATACTTGGATGATCTCGGATATCTTACATACCTTTCATTTCATACTCAGACATTTCACCCTTGATATTTTCACGCTTTCTATCTTACCATAGCCTAATTATCACCTTCTTTTATCCTACACATCCCACCGTGACACATGACCTCACCCTTTTCTCAATTAGGAGGAGATGTAGATCAGTCCTCGATCACCTTGGTTGTGTTTTCATGCATCTTTTGGACTTTAGGTTCAACATCTTCCATGATAGCAGGGCCTGACAGATTGCCGATTTATTAGTGATGATGTTTTCATTTTGATAATTGGCATGTTGAGTATTGTTTTGCTTACTCTTTGCATTTTGAGCACTGATCATTATTGTTGTTATTCACCAGTTAGTCTTGTTTTGTCAGCATGGTGTCACGATACATGGTCCTGTTTGGCATTACCTATTTGAGGTTGGACATTTTCATTACATGATGGATGAGCATATTTTAGAGTACAGTAATTTTGAGACATTGTGTATCTCAGTTTGTTCACTGTCACATACTGGGGCATACCCTACATCCGAGAGCATCGGGCTTTCCACAGTCTTCATTCACCTTTTGATCTAGTTATTGACCCTTGCGAGTTGTCATACTGGGGCATACCCTTCTTCCCTAGGATCATCGGACCTTTCACAAGCTTCATTATCTTTCGACCTAGTTGTCGATCCTCATGAGTTGTCATACTGGGGCATATTCCCTTCGACCGAGTTTGCTTGCATCGTTATCTGGGTTATCCTTTGGCTTTGGGCCATTCGATCAGTCATTCATCCTGTCAGTTTCAGTTCATTTCGAGTCGGGGCCGCACCTATATCGATCGATCATCTTCCTATCAATTTAAGTTTTCGAGTCAGGACCGCACCTATATCGATCGGTCATTCATCCTGTCAGTTTCAGTTCACTTCGAGTCGGGGCCACACTTATATCGATCGGCCATCTTCCTATCAATTTAAGTTTATGAGTTGGGGTCGTACCTATATCGATCGGCCATCTCCTTGTCTGTTTGGGTTTGAGTCGGGGTCGCACCTATATCGATCGGCCATCTTCCTATCAGTTTGAGTTTGAGTTTTCTAGTTGGGACCGCACCTATATCGATCGATCATTCATCGTGTCAGTTTGAGTCGGGGCCGCACCTATATCTATCGGCCATCTTCTTATCAGTTTAAGTTTTCGAGTCGGGACCGCACCTGTATCGATCAATCATTCATCCTGTCAGTTTCAGTTCACTTCGATTCGGGACCGCACCTATATCGATCGGCCATCTTCTTATCAATTTGAGTTTTCGAGTCGGGACCGCACCTATATCGATCGGTCATTCATCCTGTCAGTTTCAATTCAGTTCGAGTCGGGGCCGCACCTATATCGATCGGTCATCTTCATGTCAGTTTGAGTTTGAGTTTTCGAGTTGGGACCGCACCTATATCGATCGATCATTCATCCTGTTAGTTTCAGTTCAGTTCGAGTCGGGGTCGCACCTATATCGATCAGCCATCTTCCTATCAGTCTGGATTTTCAAGTTGGGACCGCACCTATATCGATCAGTCATTCATCCTGTCAGTTTCAGTTCAGTTCGAGTCGGGGCCGCACCTATATCGATCGGCCATCTTCATGTCAGTTTGAGTTTGAGTTGAGACCGCACCTATATCAATCGGTCATCATCTTGTCAGTTCAAGTTCAGTTTGAGTCGGAGTCGCACCTATATCGATCGACCATCTCCTTGTCTGTTTGGGTTTGAGTCGGGACCGCACCTATATCGATCGGTCATCATTTTATCAGTTTCAGTTCAGTTTGAGTCGGGGCCGCACCTATATCGATCGGCCATCTCCTTGTCTGTTTGGGTTTGAGTCGGGACGGCACCTATATCGATCGGTCATCATCTTGTCAGTTTCAGTTCAGTTTGAGTCAGGACCGCACCTATATCAATCGGTCATTCGTCGTTTCAGTTTGAGTCGGGGCCGCACCTATATCAATCGGCCATGTTCCTATCACTTTTCATGTTCACTTTGTGTCGGGGCCGCACCTATATCGATCGGCCATCTCCTTGTCATGTTAGTTCAGTTTCTGGGACCGCACCTATATCGATCGATCATTCCTCCTGTTAGTTTCAGTTCAGTTCGAGTCGGGACCGCACCTATATCAATCGGTCATTCGTCGTTTCAGTTTGAGTCGGGGCCCCACCTATATCGATCGGTCATCATCTTGTCAATTTCAATTCAGTTTGAGTCGGGACTGCACCTATATCAATCGGTCATTCGTCGTTTCAGTTTGAGTCGGGGCCGCACCTATATTGATCGGTCATCATCTTGTTAGTTTCAGTTCAGTTTGAGTCGGGACCGCACCTATATCAATCGGTCATTCGTCATTTCAGTTTGAGTCGGGGCCGCACCTATATCGATCGGTCATTCATCGTGTCAGTCTGAGTCGGGGCCGCACCAATATCAATTGGCCATGTTCCTATCACTTTTCATGTTCACTTTGTGTCGGGGCCGCACCTATATCGATCGGCCATCTCCTTGTCAGTGTCAATTCAGTTTCTTAGACCGCACCTATATCAATCGGTCATCATCTTATCAGTTTGAGCTTGAGTCGGGGCCGCACCTATATCGATCAGCCATCTCCTTGTCATGTCAGTTTAGTTTCTAGGACCGCACCTATATCGATCGGTCATTGTCTTGTCAGTTAGAGTTCGGGGCCGCACCTATATCAATCGGTCATCCCCTTGTCATATCAGTTTGTGTTTCTGGGACCGCACCTATATCGATCGGTCATTCATCATTTTGTTAGTTCCAATTAGAGTTTCGAGGCCGCACCTATATCAATCGGCCATGTTCCTAACACTTTTCGTGTTTAGTTTGAGCCAGGACTGCACTTATATCAATCGGTCATTGTTTTGTTAGATTGAGTTGAGTCTTGTTCGATTTCGAGTCACCATCTTTCTTTAGTTTTGGCTTTCAGAGCCATCGTCGTGCATACTCATCCAGGCATTTTGAGTCATCTTGTTTCCCTTCATTTTGGGCGTTTAGAGTCGTTCTCTTTACCTGATTGCTTGGTGCTTATCGCTTATTCATCATTGCTCTTCTAGACTTCCCCCTTCCACTACACATGACATAGTTCTTTGAGTTCGTGACACATACTTTGGTCATGTTATTGGGCACCCTACGCTTAGCATTCTCATGTAGTTCACATAAGGAGTCTCCTTTAGACGCGTTTTGTTCGTACTCTAGGATGGTTCGACCGTTACTCATCTTTGACATCGATCTTCGAATCACTTTTGGAGACGTCTTAGAGGGAGCCCGGATCCTTAGTGTGGCTTCAGAGGCATTTTGAGACACTCTTTTCTTTTAGGATTAGAGCCTTTGCATTCGTTTATTGGCCTGAGTGAGTTCGTGTTTCACTAGTGTCCCATTGGGGGTCTCCTCTGTTCTTCGGTAGAGTTCACTTCATTCCACTCACTATTCACACTTTCTTTTCATTCCAGTGTTCATATTCCTTACACTCGTGAACTCTACCGAAGATGACATATTTGTAGACCCCCATTTTGGAGCACTTTCTTTCTCACCTTTCATGCAGGTTATTTGGCCAGGTGGCACGATCCCGGGAGACCACGTGGCGTCTTTGGAGAGGCTGACAGAGAATCAGGTTAGTGCTTTGAGGAGCTATCAGAATTCGACACCTATAAAGGGGATTTGGAAAGCTACAGACTGTAGAGGTAGGGGACCCCCAACTGAGAGCAAGAGGCCGTCTGCATGAGGCGTGCAGCTGAAGGGGGTGGTTGGGAAAACCATGCTGGCTGACCGGTGAATAGGAGGGCAGAAGAGTGGCTTGCAGAAAAAGGACACCAGAAAAAAAAAAAAAAAAAAAAAAGACCAAGGAAGAAAGAAAAAGGGAGAACGATTGAGGGGGAAGGGAAACGGCTGAGAGGGAGAACGAAAGAAGGAGAGGAGAGTTCGAAGGGGGCCGGGGAAAAGAGGTCCTGATCTGGGCATCTTCGAAAAGGGTCATAAAAACGGGGGCTCGAAGTCAGGTGAGCTTCCATCTGCGAGGAAGCTTTTCAGGTATGGATCTTGTTCATTACCTTCTCTATTTTGTTTTTGGATATCGATAAGATTCTATTTTGGTGTTTGGATGCGAGCATTGGAGATTTTATTATGTTCTTATGGAATCTGAGTTCGTTTGCCTCCATGTTGTGCTTGATTTCTAACTTGGCTTTCAACTTGTTTACACCAACTATTTTAAACTGCTCTCCTCTGTTTCTTGATTGTTTGCGGATTATCCTCGATGCCTGGAGTATACTTACTCATTCTCTCTGTTCTGGAAAATTTTGAGAGAAGATTCATCACATGCTTTTGATTTGTGGGATCGTGCCTGCATTTCTTTTTTATTTATTTATTTATTTATCATTCCACCCGGGGAAGAATTCTGTCCGGCCGACGTTCCACCTTCTCCGGATGTCTCACATCCGGAATTCTGTCTGACCGACACCCCCACCTTCTCCGGATGTCTCACATCTGAAATTCTGTCCGGCCGACGCCCTCACCTTCTCCGGATGTCTCACATCCGGAATTCTGTCCGCCGACATCCCACCTTCTCCGGATGTCTTACATCCGGAATTCTGTCCGGTCGATGCCCCACCTTCTCCGGATGTCTCACATCCGGAATTCTGTCCGCCGCCATCCCACCTTCTCCGGATGTCTCACATCCGGAATTCTGTCAGGCCAACATCCCACCTTCTCCGAATGTCTCACATCCAAAATTCTGTCCGGCCAACGTCCCACCTTCTCCGGATGTCTCGCATCTGGAATTCTGTCCGTCAACGTCCCACCTTCTCCGGATGTCTCACATCCGGAATTCTGTCCGCCGACGTCCCACCTTCTCTAGATCCATTTCCGCCCGCAATCTTCTGCTCCTCTTGATTTTAATAGGCATGAATGAATTTTCATAATTCCAGAACAATGGAATCTGTGAAATTAATTCATGCAAAATAAATGGGTTTTGGTGAGGGCCAAACATATGTGTTTTCCTTATGATTGATTGATTGTTTGTTTGATTTAATTGTCATGCTTGATTGATTTTATTCTGCTCTATGACATGCTCGAAATTATTCCTTAATTGTGCACTAACCTCACTTCTTGATAGCGCTTTATGGATCACTGCCCAAGTACGCATCCACATCCGCTCTGGTCATTTTCTGTATGCATGTTTAGATTCTCACGTGTGCATGATCACTCTGAGTATTCATTGATTTACTCATCAATTGCCATGATTGCTTCACTTTATTAGTAGAGACCCGACTTTAGGGGTTTAGAGGGGTGCTACGGTTTTTACCGTACCTTCCCGATAAGTAACCTGGCCCCCGAATCCGATCCGGTTTTTCACAGACTACCTTTTCCAAAACAAGGAGTCACACTTAGGGTTTTTCTTTCTTATTTTGTTTATCCTTTAAAAATAAAACAAAAATAAGTGACGACTCCAAGTCATTTTTTTAATCAAATAAAATCATAATTTTTCAAATAAAAATCTAATTCGCCATCGAGTGAGAAACGCATGAGCTAAAATGCAGGGTCCACACTTTTATTTGTTTTCTAAAAATTGTTATGTATTTCACTTTATTTTTAAAAAGTGTTTCTAGAAAACAATAATTAAACAATATTAGAAAATTTTAAAACTATAAAAATAGAAAACTATTTTTAAATCATACGAGCAAACATATTCTTTGTTATTTTTTAGTTTTTAGATGTTTTCATCATCAAACATTTAGATTAAATTCAATACTTAAAATTTAGATGATACGAAACACTTTTCAATTCCACTAATTGATCACTTATAATATGTGGCTCATAATATTCCCGAACTCTCTCCCGCACATGGGGAAAAGTACAAAAGGACAAGTGATTTCATCGAAAACGTGAAATTTCTATACACTTGTTTTTTAAAAAATAAAAAATAAAAAATCCCTGTTAAGTTGGTTCTGCACTTCTGCATTCCCAACGTGAATTATTGAATGAAATCCCCCATGCCGAGGGGCCCTCCGAGCTTTTGATTATTATGAAAATACCACTAGCTTTTATATTTATTACAGTTGAGGGAATCCTCTCATTTGCATGATCTTGTCTCCTTAAATCCTATACATTCAGTCAACACTCAAAACAGTCTCCAAATTCATGAACCAGCACACTCTCTCATCGTTGCCCCTCTGTCTTACACCCTCTGCTCTTACCAAATTTACGATCATGCCATAACATGTCTCCCATGTTGGGTTTAATTTGGGCTTTCTTGATTTAATTAAAAGATTTTTATATCATTTCACTAATTATACTACCCAGTACGACTACGAGGATGCATGCATCATATGCATAAAGTGGTTATATTTTAATTTATTTTTTAGTACCCCCTTATCTGATTTCTCTTATAAAATCATAAGCCTATTAAAAAAAAGAGGTCAACATTCGTTTAGAAACATATGCGATAAAATAAAAATATAAATAAATATAATATAATATAAAGTAATGAAATTAAAATATAAGACATTTTTACTCAATATAAAGTATAAACAATGACACATTAATTACAAAGCAATCAAAACAAGGTCTAAGATTAGAGTGCACACTTGACACCCTTGATTGATTTTTGATGGTATGTTTTTTGTATTGTTACTTTAATTTAAGTTATTGAAACATATGGTGAAATTAATTTGCACCAATTGGAGTTGGAGTTGGATTTGGGTGTCCAAGTAGGTTGACTCGGCCCAACCCACTAAATGGGAGAATTAAGGGAAGCAGTTTCTGAGAGTTTTTAAATTATCCAAAAATTGTTAGTACTAAATATAAAAAACAAGTTTTTTTTTTTTTTTAATTTTTGTTTTTTCTCAATGAGAACTCTCTCTTCCTTAAAAACTAGAAAAGGAGAGAATACATTTTCTCTCTTTGTTGTATTCCTTCTGTATAAGAAAAAAAAAAAAAAAAAAATCATTTTTTGAAGTTTTTTTTTTCTTCATGAAAACAAAGGTCAAGGTTTTTGTACTTCGAGAAAAAAATCATTCTCGCATTCATAGTTTTATTTATGATTTGAGGTGAAAAAATTAGTCAACGAAATAATTAATAAGGATTCTTAGATATTTCATAATATAACCTAAAAGCCTTATTTTTTTCATCAATACCATTAAATGAGAACATAAATAAATAAAATTATGATTAAAAAAAAAGATTCAAAGCATATAATGAAATTCATAACATTAAATGAGAGTATAAACAAATAGGATGTGATGCGAAGTAATGAAATTAAGCATTCAAACAAAAAATAAAGTATAGAAACAATGTAATGTCAAATACAAAACAATGGAACACGTGGCATCCTTTGATTGATGGATGGTACATTAAATAAATAATTTTTAAATATAAAATAACCTGTAACATACCTTAATAAAAGTGACTTGCATGGAAAACAATATTAATTCTCAACTTATAAGTCCAAATATATTTTTAAACTAAAATCTCTTTTAATAAAATTATGTTAATAATTAATTAAGTTTTTATTAAACTCATAAACAAACTAATTTTAGACTTAGAAGATTTTTGGTAAAACTTAATATTTATTACTTAATTCTTACATTAAGTATTAAAATTGTTTTATAAAATTAACTTAAAATATATTTTAAATAATTAAATTAATATATTTATCCCTATAAATTATAATTAGAGGTTAAGTAATACCGGAAGTGGTAAAATAGAAAGGGAATTATGGAGATAAATAAGATAAATAAGGATAGAAAGGTAAAATAAAAATATGAATTTAAGAATAAATCAATTATTTTTATTTATTAGTTAAAGTTGTTTTTAACCTTATCATTAAGTTATTTTAATAAATATATTTAATTTATCTAATAACTTAAATAAAATTATTAAGTGATTTTAAGTTACCAGGATGGTTTACCTAAATCAATCCAAACCAGCATTTTTAAACAAATATTCTTTATTTACGTTAAAAATTATTATATTAACATACCCATCTCTATTTCTTGATATATGATGTGTAATTCAACAAGGACAACATGATGAGGAAAAGTAGGAAAAGAAAGAAGCCCTGTTATTAATACATAGACAGGGAGGGAAGCAATATGGGAGAGTAACTGCAATTAATAAGTAGAAGGCTTGACAACGTAAAAACTGGGACCGACCTGAAAGCATAATTGAAATCCGACCCATCCTCAGATTCCCCACAACCATTGATTATAAAAAGTTATCAAACAGGCCATGATGCAAGTTTGGAATGAAGACATACGCTGGGTCACACACTAAGACATCACAAAGATGGAGGGCGAGCTCTACAGGGAATGCCTGCGAAACCATGCCGCAAGCCTAGGCAGCTACGCCACCGACGGCTGCGGAGAGTTCACACTCGACGCCACCTCCCCCGGCGGCCTCCTCTGCGCTGCTTGTGGCTGCCACCGCAACTTCCACCGCAAGCTCGTCTCCAGTACCCCCTTCGCCGAGGGACGGCAGCAGCAGAGCGCTGCGGCGGTGGAGTCCCCGGAGTCGGAGAGGAGCGAGGGCCATAAGAAAAGGCTAAGGACGAAGTTCACGGCAGATCAGAAGGAGAAGATGCTAGCTTTTGCTGAGAAGATAAGGTGGAAGATGCAGAGGAAGGAGGAAGAGGACGAGATCGAGAAGTTCTGCCGAGGAGTTGGAGTGAGTAGGCAGGTTTTCAAGGTTTGGATGCACAACCACAAGAACTCTTCCTCTTCTTCGTCTTCTGCTTCTACCACTCTCACTCAATAGACGCCATTCTCCACCATCCAGATCTGTAAGACAGAATTATGACAAATGTATTACTTCTTCTCATGCTCTTTTTTTCCCTACCTATGATGCGATGCTTTGTCTATTTTTCTTTGCTAATAGTTCCAGGCTTAATGTTTTAAAAACCATATCATATCATCAAATATTTTTGACGATTAGTGCTATGATTGCCAGTGTCTTGTGTAGGAATTAATCTTTCTAATTCCCTAGAAATTCAAGATGATTCCAAAAGTAATTTTTTTTCTTAAAAAATAAATGTTCATACATAATTTCTTTTTGAATTAATTTCATATTTAAAAAATAATAATAATTAATATTTCTAAGGATGATCTTTTTTATTTTTCCTTTACTTTTTCATATAGAAAGTTGAGAAAAGGCCTAAATTGTTCAAGTTATATTAATCATTTACTAATCATCATCATTACTCTTCTTAATTAGTTGAATGTTACTTGACATCATAGTATTAACCCTGAAAAGTCTGATGGAGACTACAAACGTAGTAATATTATGACGCTCTATTTTAAATCTTTATTCTATTTCATGATAGTAGCATTAAATTTTGTGAAAAAAAAAAAATATTGGAATTATCCATTGTATCCATGCTAACAAACAAAAGGGCACTCAAGATTGATTTTACCTTTGATAAGACCTTTCTTATTTTCATGGGAATTTTTTTTTAAAGATTTTAACTTCCTAATTTTTATTTTATTTTTAATTTGCATGTTTTGTTGATATCCTACTTTCTTAAAATTAATTGTTCGTTCAGGATTTTCAATTTTTTTTAACACTTAAATCGATACCTAGGAATGGAAATTGGGTGCGAGGCTCCCTTTATTTATTTTATTTTTTTTTTCAGTTTAAAAAATCATTTTTTTAAAAATTTATATTTTATTAAAAATAAGTATGATTTCTAAATAAAGAAATATTAAAAATATTTATAATGTATTTATGAAAAGTAATATTTTATTTATATTAAAAAAATTAAAATGAAAAAAAAATCAATTAAAACAATTTTTGTTTAAAATTATGTATAATTGAAACCGAAGATAAAGTCATATCTCAACTCATATGAAGTTTTTAAAAACTTCTCATACCTATCTTAAACTGTTTTATCTTTATCTCAAATCATTTCCATTAGGGATGGGGCTGGGCGACCATCTCTAGCTATTCCAAAAGTGACATTCAACTAAGAGTAATTGCATCATCAAAATAAGTTATATTTCTTTATATATTATCAATGCTCTTGCTCCTTTTATATTTACATTTCATAAATTTAAGTTTCATTTGTTCATATGCCTATATCTCAATTCTTTAATAACTTTATTTGCTCATAATTTAGTTATAAATATTAATGGCTTCTACCTAGATATTTAGTATGGGACCAAAATCATACCATCACATTATCCTCAAAATTAACATTTTATAAAATTTATTAAAATTTTTCTAAGTATCAAAGAAGTTTTATATTATTATTATTATTATTATTATGTGGTTGTTGGTACAAAACAAGTTTCATTTGATTGTTTTCAAAAAAAATTATTTTTTTTTTTAATGTTTTAAGAAACAAAATTACAATTTGGATCTAACAAAATATTTTTATCCTTAAAAATGAAAAAAAAAATTGGTTAACTAAATAAAAACAATTTTATAAAATAAGTAAAACAAAAAATTCATTTGAAAATTTAGTCCTTTAAATAATGTATTTTCTTCATTTACTTAATATTATAAATATAAATAATTTTACAATATAATTTATTTAAATTTAACAAATTGTATTGATTTTTAAAATGACTTGTATAATTTTAAAATTTTAAAATATATATCTATTTTTAAATATAAAAAATGTTTTCTCATCGGTTTTCTCTCTTCTTCTTCTTCTTTTTTTTTACCACTAAGACGATTTCTTGTTTCTATATATATATTTTTTTATTCCATATACTTCTTCCTCCCACCTTCCCCTTATGGATCTCTCTCACAGCTCTCTCCCTGCTGTCTCTTCTCATCGTTCTATTTCCCCACTCCTTTTCTTCTCTCCTCTCCCTCTCTTTCCTTCATTCCTCACCCTAAATTCAGCTACACTCATATCCACCTCCTTGCCCCATCTACTCAACGTCCACATGGAGATGCCGTCCTCCTCTACAACCACCACTGTCACACCTATTCTCTCCCAAAAGGAAAAGGCAAGAAAGTTAATAAAAAAAAAAAAAAAAAATCTTCCATTTTCTAGGTAATCAAATTGAGGTAAAGTTTAATGGATATGGGGTATGGCTGGATTTTGTGGATGGATTGCTTGAGGGTTTGTAGTTAATGTGAAGATTTGTTTGAATTTTATTCTCTTTAAATTTTTATTAGAAATTATTTTTTCAAAAACTAGAAAGTAGTTTTAAATTGTTCTCCAAAAACACCTATTTGAGAATAAGAAGAACGACTTTTAAAAATATGAAAAATAATTGACAAACATATTCTATAGTGTTTTTAGCAATAGAAAACAGTTGGATGGTTTGTTGAAATTAGTCACGTGATTCCTCCAATTATGCAAAAATAATTAAGATTAATAAAGGAATAATCAAGAAGCATACAATTTAGATTTAAGCCCCTTTCAACTCATACAACCTTTTTTTTTTCTAATTTATTTATTTATTTAATTTTCTTATGAAATTCAAAGATTTTTAAGTTCTTAAACTATAATATTTCTTAAGAAAACCAACCATATTCCATTTCAAAATTTATTATTATTTCATAAAAGTTGAGGGCCATGTGTTTTCTAAAACTTGTTATAAAATTAAAAGAACAAGAAATAATTTTTTAATCTTTTTTAAAAGCAAACTTATTTACTTTTAAAAACACTTTTCAAAATATAAAAACATTTTGTTTTTTGAATTATTTTTCTTTTGTGAAAAATTTTACAATTCAATTTATATAATATTAATTAAATTTAATTCAATATTATTAAAAATAAAAAATAAATTTGTAACAACAAACAAACTTAAAATAAATATTTCTTGGAAAAAACATATATAAATACAAATACAAATATTATAATGAAATTACAAAGCAGAAAAGAAACAATAGAATCATAACTCATTATTGATTAGAGTTTTGGTCTATAATTATCCTATATGGATTAAATCTATTTTTAAAATTCATTAAACTTATTAATAATATGTTAAGTCATGCCTAATTTAAAATCCTTTATCCAATAAGAGAATTCATAGAACTATAGTTATATATTGAAGAAACAATTTTCGATTAGTTTTAGCATTTAAATTTCTAGTAGTAATTGGATTTTTTTTTTAATTCTAAGTAATTTTTTTAAAATTAATAAACTTATTAACAAATCCAACACATTAAGTTTTATTTAATTTGAAATCTATGTGTGGTGAGAAAAATTGGAAAAATATGATTCTATGCAAAAAAAAAAAAAAAAAAGGTCTTTATGGACAAAAATTTGTTAATAAATTTATAGCACTAATTGGATTAGTATTTGAATTTCAAATTATTTTTAAAAGTTACTACATTGTTATTGAATCCAAACATTAATTTTTATTTGATTTAGAACTTATTTGCCTAATTAAAAGTTTAGAAAAATATAATTATATATAAAGAACAAACTAAAAAAAAAACCCTTGAGGTTATGTGAATTTTTAATATTAATTAAATTGATTTTGAGTTTCATGACTTTTTTCTATTAATTTTATAGATTTTTTCATTATTCAAAGTATTTTTTAAAATTAATAAATCCTAAGTATAGAGTATTATTTGATTTAGAATCTATTTTCCTTATGAAAAAATTTAGGGAAGTTAAAACAAATTTAAAAAGATATATATGCAGTTCAAAGATAAATCATAGTTGAAGAGTTTCGGTATTAGTTAACAAAAGGAGAAAGAAAGAGTAAAGACAGTAAGTTATACTTTATTTGTATTTTTGAAGTTTTTAAAATTATTAATTTTAATTCTTCATAATTTTCTTTTATTTAAAAAAATTGTTTTCTATTTCATTTTGTTTTTGAAAATTATTTCTAAATAACAATCATAAAACAATCTTATAAATTTTTAAAATAAATTTTACCTTTAAACATAGAAAACTATTTTTAAATCATAGTACCGACCATGCTTGTATATTCTTCCTTAGTCAATTGTTTATATTCGAAGTCCCTGTATATTTAACACATAAAAAATGTATTTTAATATTTTTAAAGATAATCAATTTTTAAGAAATATTTTAAAAATCCTTTATCTTTATATTTTTGTTATCAGTGTTTGGTGAAAGTTAATACTTATTATTTAATGACTTTAAGTTAAATTATATTTAATTCATTAACTTAAAACTTACTACTTAATTTTTATTTTAAGTATTAAAGTTAACTTATAACTTACTTTAAATCATTAAATTGACATATTTGTCTTCATAAATTATAATTATAGTAAATGAGGTCGAGTGAAGGTTGTAAAATAGCAAAGAAGGTTATAGAGGTAATTAGAGCAAATATAATAAAAAGGTAAAATGAAGATGTACATTTAAGAATAAGTTAATTGTTTTTATTTATTACTTAAAAGTTGCTTTTAACTTTAAGTTATATTATTAAGTTATTTTATCAAACATATTTAATATACTTAATAACTTAAATTAAATTATTAAGCGACTTTAAGTTATTAACTTGGTTTACCAAACACCCATATAATTTAAATATGAAGTAATTTCCTATTGTTAATAAAAATCAAAATTATTAAAATTATCTTTATCTTTTTATTAATTACCATCACTACTATCACAATCAATCTACTCTTCATTCCTTGAGATCAATAATACCTATAAATCCAAATTTGATGGAGACTACAAAGGTGAATGGTCAACGAGTGGGTCATGTTAATTTGGGTGGAGAGAGATTGGTTAAATGGATTAATGAGGTTGATTTTGTGATAAATTTAATTCTAATTGTGTTAATTATATAGGAATGTTAGTTATGTTATTTTTCTTTTTTATTTGTAGGGCCTACAAAAATGTGGTTTGAAGGAAAAATTAGTTGAATTGATAGGATCAATTTGTACTTAATCAAAACCAAGCCAATCTTTTAATTACAAAAAATTAAATAAAATAAAGTCAAACAAAGAATTTAATTTTTTTTTTAAGTTAAAAGGGAATGAGTAAAATAAACTAATGAAAAGAGAAGATAGGTGTTTAATGAAATTTCATATTAATGGTGATTAATGGGGTGTTTGGTAAACCTTAATACTTATTACTTAATGACTTAAGTTAACTTTCATTTAAATTGTACTTTAGTTATTGATTTAAAATTTATTATTTAATTTTTACTCTTAAGTAATAAGATTGTATAATGAAATTAATTTAAAACTTCTTCTAAATCATCAAATTGACATATTTATCCTCTTGAATTATAATTAGGGTAAAAAAGATTGAGAAACAATAAAGATCATGAAATAATAAAGGAGATCATAAAAGTAATTAGAACAAATGCATATAAAAAGGTAAAATGAAGATATGAATTTAAAAATAAATTAATTATTTTTACCTATTACTTAAAAGTTATTTTCTATTTAAGTCATACTATTAATTTATTTTATTAAATATATTTGAACTTAATAACTTAATTTAAGTTATTAAGTGACTTTTAAGTTATTAAGTTGGTTTACTAAATACTCATTAAGTATATTTAATCCAAATCTTCAAAATATTCAAAAAATATAATATATGCATATAAAAATTAATTTAACCATAGTGGTAAAAAACATTAAATAATTATAAATATCCGGAGATGTAAATCTTAAAGTATCGATTTAGTTTGATTTACAGTTTTTATTGGTTAAGAGTTAAGAAAATTGAAAACATAATAGATAAAATTAGTTTGTAAAATTCTTAAATAAAATAGACCTTTATAATTGTTAAAAACCAAATGGATTGGATTGATTTTGGTTAGGTTACATTGATTTTATTGATTTTTCATTTTTCCTTACACCTCTAATCTCGTTTACTATTTCGTTGTTAAGAGAAAATGATGATTGGTTGCCAAAAAAATATGAATTATCTTTTTTCTAAGAAGTAATTTTTATCCTATTCGATGATGACTTATTATATAATTAGGTTAATTTCATTGAAACCCCTAAAGATTTAGTATAAGTGTGTGTTTGACTGTGATTTTAGAAAGTGTTTGTAATACTTTTTAACACTTGAAAATTTTTATATTTTAAGTATTAGAAAAGTTAAAAACGCTTTTTAAAATCACTGTCAAACATACTTTAAATACATTAAACCATTATAGATTTCAAATTTTATTAGTTAATAACTATATTAATATATTTCATTCATAAATTTTATTTTTTAAAGAATAAAATCTAATTTTTAGATGATTGTTAAATACTTATATTTAAAATATCTCTAAAAAATAAATTTGATAAATAAAATAAATTTATAAAGGTGATACGTGAGGAAATTTGAAACCAATAATGAGTGTATTTACACTCAACGTCAGGCGTCTACCAGGTGTGTGAATGAAATTATTTTTTTGAGAAATTATTTTTATTTTTTATTTTTCAATTTTTCCTTCTAGTGTGTGCTGATTGTGTTATGGGATAAATAGCATGTTTGAGACATATTTGGTGAGTGGAAGATGATGGTATTAGGGGCTATAAGCATGTCTCTCATTTAAGACACAAAGACAGACATGTTGCAGGGCACTAGTCAGACCAACTTAGGCTTGGATAACATATAGCTGCTGACAAGCAAGCAAGCATTGACCAAAATCCTCAGCGGAATAACGAAATGAGCGATGGATGCGATGAATGAAGGAATAATTTTTCCTTTTTTCTTTTTTCTTTTTTCTTTTTAAAAGAAAAAGTGGTGAAAATTAATGGAGAATGATGACGAAGGACCCAGAAATAGGAAGGCATTAATTATTCAGAATGGACACTTGCATAGAATTAGGAATGTGTTCGGAATAAAAAGGATAGGGAAAATTACGTCCTTCATCATTTTTCACCATTTTTTGCCTTTATTTTTAACTAAGAAAGTTGAAGAGTTCATCTGCAGAATCGTTTTTTTTTTTTTTTTTTTTTTTTGTTTAAAAAGTGTTTAAAAAAAAATATTAAGTGTTTTATAAAATTTAAAAAATATTTTAAAATTTTTGAAAAATATTTTATAATATTGAAAATTCATTTATAATATTAAAAAATTATTTATAGTGCTTTTACATGAAGGGTTCTAAATAAAATTATTTTCTCTAAAAGTATTTTAAAGATAATCACCCGTGTAGTGTTTCTACCCAAAAACATTATTAGCCCGTTTGATAGTAATTCTAAGAAGCATTTGTAATATTTTTAATACTTGAAAATTTTATCATTCAAGTGCTAGAAATGTTAGAAATGTTTTCTAAAATCACTCTCAAATGCACTCTACAAATGATATTTCAATGCTATAAGTGATTTTTAAGATTTTTATAAGTGTTTTCCAAATTTTGTCAAATACCTATTTTTTTTTTCAAAAATATTTTTTAGTATAAAAGTGCTTCCTAGAATTACCACCAAACGAACTCTTATAATTCTCCTAAAAACACTTCAAGAAAAAAATATTATCATTAAAAACACTTCAAATAGAAACACTCTTAAACACACTTTAAATATATTCTACATCTTCAAAAGTATTCATCTATTTTTTATTTTTTATTTATTTCATATAAACTCTCTCTCTATCTCTTTCTTTCTTTCTCTCTCTCTCTCTCTCTCTCTCTCTTTTAGAAACCTCCAACCCCACTTAACCAAACCCCCCCCCCCTCACCCCACCATTTAGTTCTTGATCCTAAGGAATCTAACTTCTTCCTTGGTAATTGTCACGTCCTTGGAAATCACTCTAAAATTTTCTTTGAGTATGCGGTTCTAAGAACCCTTTCTTAGCCAACCTTTCCCTTAAGCTTTATAAAAAACAGAGTAATCTGGCCAAAGCAATTATGGGAATGCTTTCCAACTTGTATTATTCCAATCAACTACAAGATATAAAACTTTTTCAAAGTGTCTCAACACTTTACGAGAGTTAGAGGATTGCAATGCTTTACACCCTAAGCATTCAATAACTTTCTCACACCTTATCTCTGAGATGCAGGAGGGTTTTTATAACACTCATCTTGTAGTTTCCTTTCAAATTTCAAACTAGGGGAGCCTCTCGATGGTTATGTAACCACCTATAACCACCTAGCTAGAGACACCCCTCTGAACTAAGGTGTCTCTTCACACTAATTGTCAGCTTCTCATTAGTTACTTGTCAGTTCCATGTGTGTTGAGTCTATTTGTTGCCATCTCATGTCCTACATTGATCAACATGCTGCCATTAGCTAGTTGTTGTTCTTTCAAGCCATTTCTCATAGAGCTGTTAATAAGTCCCTCTAATAAGGTGCTTCATATGAATAGGTGCCCATCAAGGTGTTTCCATGTATAAACATCACGAGTCTGAGTTGGTTGCATGTCTAGTGCCCCATCGAGCCATGACATTGCGCCCATGGCTTCTCCAATCAACTCAGTGCACAAGTCTTTAAGGGTCCTCATGCTAATGCAGGGAGGAGGTAGGCCGCACCAGGCCTCATGTTGTTGCGACCATGGGGTGCACGCCACACATGTCATGGAGCCCATGTGTGTGTTATAGTGTGTCATATGTGTGTCCTAAGCATGCCCAAGGTCGTGCCATGGGGCCTCCTTGGTATAGTCAAGGCTTGGCCTTAGTGCTCGCTTGAGTCACCTACCCTCCCTTAAAGAGCATTACGGGTTGTTCTCAAGATGTATGGAGGAGACATCAAACCCCCTTGAGGAGACATAATGAAATATTTAAATAAATAATAATTATATTCCATAAGAAACCTCACCCTCCATCTGTACCGTCACCATAGTTCCAAGTGTGTAGGGTTCACTAAGTGTACGCACGAGTGCAACTTGGTGCGTGCATGGGCGCGATTTAGTGTGCGCACATGCACAGGACTGATGAGTTCACGAGCGGGGGATTGATGTGCGCGCGAGCACGAGACTAATGAACGCATGGGTGCGAGACTAATGCTTGCGTGGGTAGGCGATTGGTGTGTGTGCGGTGCTTGTCTAATGCATGCTTAGTGCGCGCACGACTTATATCTGGTTTGCACATAACCTATGCTAGTCTCTTCATTTTGCTTCTTAGGGCTTGAACCATCAAACCTCCAAGCTTTCCTTACTCTCTACCTAGGATCCTCATAGGTGCAAGGCCTACCTATGAGACCCTTTTTCCCATTATTGAGTCAAAAAGCTAAGGGGTTGACAAACCCACCCCCGTCTACTGAAGTCGATTCCCTCATCAACTTAGTCTGCAAGTATGCTTGGACCGTCTTCTCAAACTACTACGAGGTAACATCTCTTTTCCAACTAGCTTCTAACTATGAAGTCTTCTTTCACTAAACCAAAAAATCGGTTCGCCAATTCTTTCTACTATGTCCCATGGTCTAATGATCTAATATTTTCTCCATTTCTCGATCAAATTATTTCATGAACAAAGAAGAGACCCGCTTTATTTGCACCCTCTCTGTGTCTGGGTTTTCATAGTATGGTTTTAGACAACTAACATGGAAGGTCGGTTGAAACTTAATCCTTTCAGGTAGTTTCAACATATAAGCCACCTTCTCCATTCTTTTTATCACCTCAAACGGTTCATCATATTTAGGAACCTCTTTGCCTTGTCTTGTTGCTAATCTTCTTCCATATCTGAGGAGTCAATTTCAGTAGGACCTTGTCCCAACCCTGAAATTCTAAGGGTCGATGGTCATAGTTTGCATACTTTTTGGCTATTTCCTCATCGAACATCCTTGGTTGCACCTCGATAGCCAATTCAATGGGACTCACCCTTGTTGTTGAACTCCTTTGTAGATTGTAGCACAATTGGGCAGTTTGAAGCAAATCAACCCAGTTCTTTTGTGTTGTTATCACATAGTGCCTGAGATACTCCTCCAATAAGGCATTGTTCATCTCAGTTTGCCCATTAGTCTGAGGATGATTGGCTGTAAAAAACTTCAACTTTGAACCCAAGTGTTTGAACAGCTCAATCCAAAAATAGCTTGTGAACCGTGCATCCCGATCACTCACTATGTCTCTAGGCAACCCAAAATGTTTCATCACATGGCTGAAGAATAGCCTAGCCGCTTCCTCCGTGAGATATGCATCAGGTGTAGATATAAATACCAAGTATTTAGAAAATCTATCAACAACCACAAAGATAGATTTAAAGTCACACACTTTTGGGAATCCAATGATGAAGTCCATAAAGATGCTTTCCCAAGGCTTCTTTGGAATGGAGAGGGGTTCCAGCAACCTTGCGCCCTTCTTCTTCTTGGTCTTGTCCATTTGACAAACAAAGCAAGACTTCACATAAGCTTGCACATTCTTACCCATCTTTGGCCAATAATAGGATTTGAATAGCAATGCTAGGGTCTTTTTTTCACTAGGATGGCCTACTCATCTAATGTCATGAGTCTCCTACAATAGTTTCCTTTTCAAGCCACCTGTAGGGACATACCATCTTCCTCTTTTAGCCACAAGGAGGTCTTCTTCCAACCAATACCTTTTGATTGCATCCTCTTTGACTTGCTACCTTAGCCTGCCATAGCCAGCATCAAGCTCTACAACCTACTTGATTCTTTCATTGAAGTCAGAGATGACTTCTGAGAGGGCATTGATGTAAGTAATCACCTTATTCTTGCTTAAGGCATCAACCATTGTAATGTGCCTTCCTAGTCGATGCAACCATACAAACTTAAAGTCGGCCAGGAACTCTTACCATCGGGCCTATCTAGGACTCAACTTCTTTTGTGTTTTAAGGAAGGTGTTGGCCACGTTATCAGTGACCATTGTAAAAAATGCTCCCCAACAAGTAATGCCTCCACTCCTGTGGACAATGAACCACAATCATCATCTACTTCTCATGAGTGGAGTATCTTTGCATGGCATTATTTAATTTCTTGCTTTTGAATGCCACAGGGTCCCCTTCCTACACTAGGACCCCACCCAAGGCCCTATCTGAGGCATCTGTTCGAAATGGTAAGTCGAGGTTTGGAAACCACAACACAGGCTTAGTGGAGATGGCCTCATTTAGGCCTTCAAAGGCCATTTGACACTACATGCTCCAATCCCACTTATTGTCCTTTTTTAGTAAGTCAATGAGGGAGACACCATTTTTTAGTACCCTTTGATCAACCTTCTATAATAGTTGGCTAGACCAAGGAAGGATAGTAATTTTGTCAATTTGCTCAAGATTAGCTACTCTTTAATAGCTTGCACTTTGCCCTTGTCCATTTTGATCAGGCCTACACTGATCTTGTGCTTAAGAAATGTGATTAGTTCTTGAACAAACTCACATTTCTCTGGCTTTACATAAAGCCTATGCTCCCTCAATTGTTGGAAAACCATTCTTAGATGTTTTTCATGTTCCTTTAAAGTCTGGTTGTATACTACAATATCATCTAGGTATACTACCACAAATGCATCCAAGTAATCAAACAAAACATCATTCAACAAACTAAAAAAGTAGTAGGGGCATTAGTTAGCCCAAAGGGCATTACTAGAAACTCGTATGAGCCATATCGAGTTACACAAGTGGTTTTCCTCTCATCTCTTACTGCAATCCGCACCTGCCAATAGCTCGATCTCAGATCCAATTTTGAGAAGTGTGAAGCCTTTGACAATCTTTCAAACAACTCGGTTGCCAAAGGGATCAATTATTTGTTCTTTATGGTGACTTTGTTGAGGGCCTTGTAGTACACACACATGAGTAGAGTGCCATCATGTTTTTTCTAGAACAACACTGGTGCACCATATGGAGCTCTCAAGGGTTGGATCAGGCCTACATCTAGCAACTCTTTCAATTGTTTATGTAGATCCAACAATTCTGCAGGGAACATCCTTTAAGGGACTTGAGTTAGGGCCTTTGTTCTAGGTAGCAACTTTATCTTATGGTCAATGGGTTGCTGGGGTGGCAGTTCATTTGGAAGTTTTGCAGACATCACATCTCTGAACTCCTTTAGAATTCTGACCACTGAATTAGGGACTTCCACAGATTGTCTCTCCTTGATCTTAATCAAGGCTACAACATAGGTATCTTGGCCCTACTTCAAACCCTTCTTTAATTGGATAGTAGACAACATCTTAGGCTAACCCTTATCACCATTTTTTGTCTTCAAAGCCTACACAAAGAAGGGCTGACTTTCTTCCAACACCATCAAGCCACCAAGATGCGGGATCAAGGCCACCTTAGCCTTCAGGAAGAAGTCTATGCCAAGAATCATATCAAAATTGTCCAAGGGCACACAAAGAAGGTTTCAAGTGCTCTTATAGTGACCAACTTACACAGGGACATTCTTAGCCATACCATGGATCTTTTGGGCTTTGCTATTAACTACCTTGATCTGATTGGTATCATCTTCCAGTTTCAGTCCCAATTTGGCTATCTCTTTAGTGGCCACAAAATTGTGAGTGGCACTACTGTCCACCATAGCTTTAAATTGCTCTTCATTCACTATTGCATGCATATGGCTTAGGGACTTCTAAACAGGAGTCTCACCATGAATAACATTTAAAAACTGTAGTGGGTTGACTCTAAGAGGGATCTCTGAGTCAAATTCTCTTTTGTTGTCTACACTCACAAGGGTTAAGAGTTTCTCTCTTTTGGGGTAGTCTCTGGCTCTATGTGGGCCATTACATATGAAACATCCTACCATTCGAGTGGTTTGTTGCACAAATTTGGTGGTCTTTTCTACTAGTTTTGTCATTACAACACCTTTCATGTTTTGTTTCTTCCACCCTGACTTCTTAGAAGTCTTGTTGGGCCTTAGCCTTCCTACCACCCTCTGACTTTGGTTTCTGCATAGTGAGGATGACATCACCCATCTTATAATCCACAAGGAAATCTACTGCAACCATGGCAGTAGGGAGATCACAAACTCCTTGTCTTTGAAGTTTCGTTTGAGTCTACCATTGCAATCCAAAAGTAAAATTGAAGAGTTTGTCTTTCTTTGACATGTTCTTTATATTCAGCATCAAGGAACTAAATTCCTTGACATAGTCCCTTACTGATTCGGTGTGTTTGAGTCTTTTCAACGATTCCTAGGCCACCCAAGCAGTGTTGGTGGGAAGGAATTGGTCTTTCAACTCCTTCTTCAAAGTCTCCTAAGTGGTGATCTGGGGCCTTTTAGACTCTGCATCATCCTCTACTATAGTTCGCCACCATAATTTTGCATCACCAGTTAGATACATATTGGTAATGGAAACCTTCTCACCATTGGAAACATGAGCAACCTTGAAGAACTACTCCATGTCCTATAAGAAATTCTTCAACTCTTTCGCATTCCTGTTACCATTAAAGCCCTTAGGCTTTGGGACTCGAATTTTGGGAGGGGCTTTAGAGCCTGAGAAGGATTCCTGAAACATCGCCTTCTTGAGGACTGCAATGTCTTCTCCATTAGACTGTAGGGTGCATTTGAATTCATCCATAAAAAATTGGATATCTACCTTCAAACCAACAACCTTCTCCTAAAAGAATTGGTCATGTGATTCCAGCAAACTCCTCTACACTTGAATCTCTCCCACAATGTGCTTTACCCACAAGACCATAGTGTCATCCTCACTTTGCCATTCTCCCAACATTTCCTCAATTCAAGCAATCCTTTTCAGCAAGGCTTCCGTTGCACTACCATTAGTCCTCTTCTGGTTGCTCTCTGATACCACTTGTCACACTATTGAAAATCACTGTAAATTTTTCTCTGAGTGTGCGGTGCTAAGAACTCTTTCTTAGCCAACCTTTTCCTTAACCCTTATAAAAAGCAAAGTAATCAAGCCAAAGTAATTACAAGAATGTTTCCCAATTTGTATTATTCCAATCAACTATAAGATATATAACTTTTTCAAAATGTCTCAACACTTTACAAGAGTCAGAGGATTGCAATGCTTTACACCCTAAGCATTCAATAACTTTCTCACACCTTATCTCTAAGATGCAGGAGGGTTTCTATAACATCTAGCTTGTAGTTTCCTTTCAAATTTCAAACCAGGAGAACCCTCTAATGGTTATGTAACCACCTATAACCACCTAGTTGGAGACACCCTTTTGAACTGAGGTGTCCATTCACACTAATTGCCAGCTTCTCAGCTACCTATCAGTTCTCTGTTGTTGAGTCTATCTATTGTCATCTCATGTGTTGCATTGATCAACTTGCTGCCATTAGTTAGTTGTTGGTTTTTCAAGCCATTTCTCACAGAGCTGTTGATGAGTCCCCCTAATAAGGTGCCTCTTTCCTGTAAAGTGCCTCCTATGAACGAGTGCCCATCAAGGTGTCTCTTACCAAGGCTCTCTGAACTAGCAACGTGCATTAACTAACCGATTAGGTGCATTAGTGTGCTTTCTTCACATTGATGTCTGAGCCCGTGCCATGTCAAGGTGCTCATGGCCTAGGGCATGTGCCAAGCTCTCTCTATTAGTCAAGGCCCATTATTACCTTGCCCATGCCATGCACCACCAATCTTGTTCGTTGTCTCAGACCTCCCTGTCTAGTCACCAATCCATAGCATCGAGCCATGGCATTACGCCCATGGCTATTCCATCCTCGTGCATAGGGCATTACGCCCCTATGCCATACATATGTGTCATGAGTTTGAGTCGATTGCATGTCTAGTGTCTCATCGAGCCATGGAATTGTACCCATGGCTTCTCCAACCGGCTCAGTGCACAAGTCTTTAGGCATCCTCGTGCTTGTGCAAGGATGAGGTAGGCCGCACCAGGCCCCGTGTTGTTTACAGCCACGGGGTGCACGCCACACATGTTATGGAGCCCATGTGTGCGTGCTAGTGTGTCATCTGTGCGTCTTGGTCATGCCATGGGGCCTTCTTGAGGCCTCCTTTATGTGGTCAAGGCTTGGCCTTGGTGACCACTTGAGTCACTTATTGCCCCTTAAAGAGTATTATGGGCCATTATCAAGATGTTTGGAGGAGGCATTAGACCCCCTTGAGGAGACATAATGAAATATTTAAATAAATAATAATTATATTCCATAAGAAACCTCAACCTCCATTTGCACCATCACCAGAGTCCCAAGTGTGTAGGATATGCGCTAAGTGTGCGTGCGGGTGCGGCTAGTGCACGCACAGGAATAGGATTGATGCATGCGTGGGGGCGTAGTGCCTGTCTGATGCATGCCTAGTGCACACGCAGCCTACATTTGGTGTGCATCTGGTGAGCACGACCTTCACCTAATGCGCGTTTGGTGTGCATGTGGCCTATGCCAGTCTCCTTATTTTGCTTCCTAGGGCTTGAGCCATCAAACCTTCGGGCTTTTCCTACTCTCTACCAAAGATCCTCATGGGTGCAAGGCCTACCCATGAGGCCCTTTTTCTTGTCATCATGTCCAAGGGTTGACAGTAATCCTCATTCTTCTAGTATGCTATTGCCAACCATTACATTTGTTTTTTTTTTTTTTTTTTTTTTTTTATTTATTTATAAAAAAATACATACTTTAAAAAGAAACTTATTGTTCCAACATAATTTATTCTATATATATATATATATATTATCATGCTCTTTATTGTTAGTTAAAGACCCCTTTTCTTATATTTTTTATGCTTGATTTTAAAAATTGTTTTAAGTTAAGTATTAATTTTTTAATGTTTTATAAACAAATTGTTTTTAAAAATCAAAAGCAAAAAAACTTGTTTAAATAAGTTATTTTTAAAAATAATTTTTTCATTTTGATTTTGTAAAAATATTATAAGTTGAATTTATATAATATTAATTAAATTTAGATAAAGTCTTATTAAAAATGAAAATAGTTTTGTAGTTATAAATAAATTTAAAAATAAATATTATTTTAGTAAAATATGAATAGTAATATCATAATAAAACCATAAATTATATTTGTTGTTACAAAAAAAAAAAACTATTTTAGTGTATATTTAAATAAATTTAAATAGTAAAATACTATTTGTAGTTATAAATAAATTTAAAAATAAATACTATTTTTTATTACAAGTTACCTATCGGGAAGGTACAGTGAAAAATCGTAGCACCTCTCCCTATATACTTACAATCTCTACTAAACGAATTAAAGAAATCATGACAATTGATTAATTAATCTGGATATCAAGATTAAGGATACAAATCAATGTATAGGAAAATAATCATAAAAGCATATTATAATAATGGACAAGGGAAATAACAAGAGAATTATGCACATTAAGTTAACTAATTAAAAGAAATGTTTCAAAAATCACTTTTTCAAGAGATTTCATAGGAGTTTATTAAAAATATTTTCGAATTAACAATTTTAATTTATTTATTTATAAAAAAATGTTTTGATTTATTTTCATGGAATGATTTGATTTAATTTTACTTGTATACAATTTTCAAGGAAGTTATTTACATTTATTTTTTCCAAAAGAATTTATTTAAAAACAAATAAAGAAAGTGGATTCGATTTTATTTATAGGAAAATGATTTTTTTTTTTTTCTGTTTATTAGACAGAAAATTGTTACAATTTCATTTACAAAAATATCTTAATTTAATTTCTATATAAGAAAAGTGATTCTAAAAAATTATTTAAAGAAGAAGATTTTTTTTTCTTTTTAATAAATTTATCTACAATGTATATTTCAACTCAATTTTATTCACACTAAAAGTGATTTTTGTTATTTTTAGGAAACAATACTCACAATTATTTACAAAAATATTATAATTTAATTCAAATTTATTGGTAAAAAAAGATTTGGTGGAAAAAAAGGATTTTTACAAAAGAGAATTCAATTTTTTTTTTTTAAGAAAAATATTTATTTTATTTTTAATTTGATTTTTTTAATATATATTAAAAAGAAATTATGTGTGTTTGGCTTAAAAAAGAAGTTTCTTCATTTTATTAAGTGAACTTTGCAAACTATTTCTATTTTATTAAAATATTTCAATTTTATTATAAAAATAGAAAATATTTTTATTCTTTTTCTTTTAAAAAAATTGATTTCCTTAATTTTATCCCAAAAAAAAAAAAAATATTCCAATTGGATTTTTACTTAAAAGGAACTTTATTTATTTATTAAAAAGTTTTTAGCACTTTGATTTGAACATAATTTTACAATGTTTTTAGAACCGGACCGGTTATTGAACCGAAAAAGTTACTGGTTTATAGTTCATTGGTCGGACCGGTGGTCAAATCGGTGATGTCATAAATATATAATTGATATTTTATTAAAATTAAAAATAATTTTAAGAAATTTATATAATATTAAAATTATAGCATTTCATTTTTTTTGTATATGATATATCTATTAAATGATAAACATAAATATAAATGTATTAATATATCAAATTTTATTAAATAAAATATGTATAATATTTACATATGAGAAGAAAATTATAACATTTAATTTTATCTACATATCTATGCATTTTATTATTTTAAAATTTTAAAAATATTATATTAATTAATTTATATTATTTTCATATTTATTGTTAATAATTATTATAAACATAAACATGAATATAAATATTTATATTTGTTTAAATGTTTTATATTATAAAAATTTGCAAAGAGCATTAATATAAAATATTGTTACCTATATCCGTCAAAGGAATTGTGCAACATAAGGGTTGGCTCTTTCTTTTCTAAACCTTAGATCCGAGGTTCAAATCCTCACAATGCATTCGGAAACTCACAAATTTAATGAGTTCTATAAATACCCCACACCTAAAGGAATAGGTAAACTGCTCAATGGGCTGCCTGGTGGGTGGGAAGATTGTAGGCCCAATGTGGCAGGCAAGGCCCAATAGTGTTTTGGTTAACCCACATGTTGACTGGCTCATAGAGAACTGGTCCATCTGGTCGGTTGAACCCGGTCCAATTTTTAAATCATTGGAATTTTATTTTAATTAAAAGAAGATATTTTCATAACATTATCTAAAAAGAGAATTTTGTTTAACCTTATTAGAAAAAAAAAATATTTACAAGTTTAATCAAATAAATTTATCTTTCCAAAAGGTTTTTTACAAGCTTACCTAAAAAAGTTTGCTTGATCTTTTATGGTGAAAGGATTTTAAATAAAAGAATTTTTTATAATTTTGATTCAAAAATAAAAATAGATAAATGAATCGATTTAAAAATAATAAATAAATAGAAAAAGTTAAAAAATCAAAAATCAAAATCAAAATGTTAACTAAAAAAAATGAATTTTGGCTTAAAATTGATTTAAAAGAACTTTTTTTTTATTTCACAATTTTATCCAAAAGAGAATCTTGCATTAATATAATAATAATATAATAATAATAATAATAATAATAATAATAATAATAAAGTTTACAAACGGAATTTAGCTTATATTTTATGAAAAGAGGATATTTCAATCAAATGGATTTTACAAATTTTATATATTAAAAAGATTTACATATTTCTTTCATTAAATTGGTTTCAATCCAACATTATTTAAAAATAATTTTTTTTCACAATTTTTATTATAGAAAAAAAAAAGGAATGATTTATTTTAGGAAGATGATCTTACAACTTAGTAAAAAACTTATTTGGAAAAGCTTTATTAAAAAAGTAAAAAAAAAAAAAAGAAAAAAGAAAAAAAAGAAAGATTAAGAAATTGAAAAAAAATTTAAAAAGAAGAAAAAAAAAACTCCACAAAAGTTTTTTTTTCTTTTTTTTTTCGCACTAGTTTGATTAATTAAGGAAAGAATTATTACAAAATTTTTCAAAAAAAAAAAAAAAAACATGGGAGATTCTACAAGAATTAATTTAAATGTTTTTTTTTTTTTTTTTGTAATTTTTACTATTAAAAAAATTACCTTTTATGTCAAAAACATGATATTAAAAGGGATATTAGCCATTTACGGAAAAAAGGATTTTTGTTTATATTAATAGAAATTCAAAAAATAAAAAATAAGTAAATAATTTAAGATTTTCATTTCATTTACACAAGATGAATGAGTACATGCTCAAGCAAGATATAAAAGAAATAAATAAATTATTAAAATAATACAAATAAGTTGATAAATAAACAGGATATAAAAAAAAAGTTAAAGCACAACAAACTAACATTCACGAGTCAAGTTGCAAATCAACATTTATAAATTCACACTTACAAGATCAAGATAATGAAAACATGTATAGCATTTGTCATATTTACAAAGTTAAGAGAATAAAAATAAACATGAAAATTAAACATAAAATTAAGTGGAGAAAAAATATACCTATTGTAGACCCTCATTTTGGTCTAGGTTTTTTTGGTATTTTAGACCACATTTTAGGAAGTTTTAGCAGCACGTGCATGAGGGAGTGGGCTAGCAGTAACCTTTTCGGAGGAGCAACCAGCATGTGATGCGTGCCAAGGGAATATTCTGCAGGCCGTTATGGAGGAGCGGGGTTGCTTGAGTAGGAGGCAAGGCTGTTGCTTGAGGGGACAGCTTGAGGGGAAAAACGAGATAGCTGGGCAGAGAGGAGTGAGAAGCCTTGGGAGAACGGGGAGAGGAATATGTTGAAACTGTTAGATTAATTTTTGTAATTAATCTATAATTTGGGCCACACATGTAAATAATTAAAATGTGTGTGCTATCATTTAATTAAGCCTAAATATAGTGATCTAATTAATAATTGATTAATTGGCTTAAGGGTATAATTGTCATGAGATTATTGTATAGATACCATTAGATAATTATTATTTCTATGAGGGGCAGAAATATAATTGTGATAAAATTAAAACTGCCCTAGCAGTTTATAAATAGGGAATGGTCCCATTCTACCACTACGCATTCCAATTTCCGAAAATCCTCTCAGAGAGAAATTGACACAGAATCTAGTGGCCAGAATTGGAAGATCATCTCAAGAGTTTTCTTCCTATAAGGTTTCTCCTTCAATGGATTCAGGTATGTTTCCGCTATTATTTTTCTACTCATTTTTAATCAGGAGATTCCAGTATATATGAAATTAGGGTATTCATCTTGGTTGAGTTATAACAAGAAATATTCCAGTATATATGAAATTAGGGTATTCACCTTGGTTGGGTTTTTTGAACAAGTGGTATCAGAGCCAACTCCTTGATTAATTTTTGAGTTATTATTTTAATATATATATATATATGTCAATGGATTAAGATTTATGAAATATTGAGTTGATAATTTTTTTTATTACTATTATTATTATTATTATTATTATTATTATTATTTAATAGCATTTTATGATATTAATATTTAAGTTATTGATCTAGCATTTTTTTTTAAATAGGCTAATTAAAGCGGAAAATCACCAAAGTGACATTTTTCGTGTAGATTAGTCTGTTCAGGGTGTTAGATATTTGTGTGTATGTGATTCATGCGGGTATTGACTGGCCCAAAGGAAAGTTAATATTTGGTCAAATTGCATACATACCTATGGTGATAAATATGTGATGATTATAAAGGTAACTTAATGTGAATAATAAATCAATCCAAAGATAGATTTATTATTTGACATAACTTATCATCAATGTTTGATCACTACAACAAGAGTACCACTTACAGTTAATATTACTGTCCAAAGACTTGATATTAATGTTGTGCTAGGTATCTTGAAATGTCATAATTTGCTTTTAAATTTAAAGATTATGTGTTTAATTGCTTATTTTATGTGAGCATGATGGTTTATTTGATTCATTTTATTTTGTTCTGGATTCAACTTTTATATCAACTACTTCTATATCTGCCAACATCAATAATGTCCCTATGTTAAATGGGACTAATTTTAAGGACTGGAAAGAGAATATGATGATTCTCTTAGGCTGCATGGATATAGACTTAGCCTTGAGAATGCCCAAACCCGATGAACTCAATGAGCAAAGTACTCAAGAGAATGAGGTTTATTGGGGTAAGTGGGAACGTTCAAATAGGCTAAGTCTTATGATCATGAAGCGCGGAATTCCAGAAGCTTTCAGGGGTGCGGTAACCGATGAGGTTACTAATGCCAGTGACTTCCTTGCGGAAATTCAGAAACGTTTTGCCAAAAACGATAAGGCTGAAACGAGCACGCTTTTAGCAAGCTTGATTTCAATGAAGTATAAAGGCAAGGGTAATGTTCGGGAGTACATCATGGAGATGTCTCATCTTGCTTCAAAACTTAAGGCTTTGAAACTTGAGTTATCTGATGATTTACTCGTGCATTTGGTTCTCATCTCTCTTCCTGCACAATTTAATCAATTCAAGGTCAGTTATAATTGTCAAAAGGATAAATGGACTCTTAATGAGCTCATTTCATTCTGTGTGCAAGAGGAAGAGAGATTGAAGCAAGACAAGACCGAAAGTGCTCATCTGGCTAGCACTTCCAAGGATAAGGGCAAACGAAAGAATAAGGATAATAAGGTTGCTGCTTCTAATGGCCTAGAACAAAAGAAACAGAAAGTTGAGGTAACATGTTTCTTCTGTAATAAGCCTGGACATACTAAGAAGGAATGTACCAAGTATGCTGCTTAGCGTGTTAAGAAAGGTATATTTCTTACTTTGGTATGTTCTGAAGTTAATTTAGTTTCAGTATCTAGAAACACATGGTGGTTAGATTCTGGTGCTACTACTCACATTTGTGTTTCTATGCAGGGTTGCCTGAGTTACCGAAAACCAAGTGATGCTGAAAGATGCATCTATGTCGGAGACGGTCAGTCGGTAGAAGTGGAGGCAATAGGGCACTTTAGATTATTATTGAAATCCGGTTATTTTTTGGATTTAATAGATACTTTCGTTGTACTGTCTTTCAGACGGAATTTAATTTCAGTTTCTGTTTTGGACAAATCAGGTTATTGTTGTTCATTTGGAAACAATAAATTTGCATTATCTATTAATTCAAATGTTGTAGGAACCGGTTTACTTAATGTTTATGATAATCTATATTTGTTGGAAACTGTTCCGTCCTATAATGAAACCTTGCATGTGGAATCACGAGGTACAAAACGTAAATTGAATAAAGATAATTCGGCTGCATTGTGGCACAAACGCCTAGGTCATATCTTTAAATCTAGAGTTGAGCGACTTGTGTCCGATGGGATTTTAGATTCACTTGACTTTTCAGATTTTGATATTTGTGTTGAGTGTATTAAAGGAAAACAGACCAAACAAAGAAATTAGGTGCAAATAGAGCTACAGACGTCTTAGAATTAATTCATACAGATATCTGTGGACCATTCCCTACGGCATCTTGGAATGGTCAACAGTACTTTATAACATTCATAGATGACTATTCAAGATATGGCTACCTATTTCTTATACATGAGAAATCACAATCATTGGACGTGTTCAAACATTTAAAGCAAAAGTTGAGTTACAACTCAACAAAAGAATAAAGAGCGTCAGATCTGACCGTGGTGGTGAATACTATGGTAGATATGACGGATCAGGTGAACAATGTCCAGGACCATTTGCTAAATACCTAGAGGAATGTAGGATCGTCCCTCAATACACCATGCCAGGATCACCTAGCATGAATGGTATAGCAGAAAGACGAAACCGAACCCTTAAGGACATGGTAAGGAGTATGATTAGTCATTCTACTTTACCCGAAAAACTCTGGGGTGAAGCACTGAAAACGGCAGCTTATATCCTAAATCGGGTGCCAACTAAAGCGGCTGCTAAAACGCCTTATGAGCTTTGGACGGGTCGAAAGCCCAGTTTAAAGCATTTTCATATTTGGGGATGTCCAGCTAAAGCGAGACCTTATAAGCCTCATGAAAAGAAATTGGACTCTAAAACAGTTAGCAGCTACTTTATTGGCTATGCAGAGCGATCAAGGGGTTTTAAATTTTATGATCCTGCTATTAGGTCAATTTTTGAGACAGGAACTGCAACATTTTTTGAGAATGTTGAGTTTGGGGGGAGAAATCAGGCTAGAAATATTGTCTTTGAGGAGGAAGAGGGATCTACTATTGCTTTTGATAATGTACAGGTTTCACTACCTATCATTGATCAAGAAGTAAATTTGGATCCTCAACCAACAGACAATATTGTTCAACCCTTAATTGCAAATGAGGACATTGCTCCTGAAGAACAAACTCAACAACCTCAAGAAAATATGCCATTAAGGAGATCCACGAGAGAGAGGAGAAATGCAATTTCGGACGATTATATCGTATATCTCCAGGAACATGAGGTACAAAGTGGAATGATGGAAGATGATCCAATCAACTTCCAGCAAGCCATGAAAAGTTCCAACTCTCAGAAATGGATTGAAGCCATGAATGAAGAGTACAAATCTATGCAAGACAATAAAGTTTGGGAACTTGTCCCATTACCAGTTGGTACGAAGCCCATTGGTTGTAAATGGATATTTAAAACCAAGCGGGATTCAAATGGTAATGTAGAAAGGTATAAAGCATGTCTTGTAGCTAAAGGCTTTACTCAAAAGAAGGAATTGACTTCAAAGAGACCTTCTCTCCAGTTTCTACGAAGGACTCTTTCAGGATAATCATGGCACTAGTTGCACATTATGATCTTGAGTTACATCAAATGGATGTTAAAACAACGTTTCTCAATGGTGACATTGATGAACAATTTATATGGTACAACCAGAAAATTTTGTGTCCGAAGACTCAAAGAATATGGTTTGTAAATTAACTAAATCCATTTATGGGCTCAAGCAAGCTTCTCGTCAGTGGTACTTCAAGTTTCATCAAATTATTGTCTCATATGGTTTTGAGGCAAATCTTATGGATGAATGTGTGTATCACAAATTCAGTGGGAGTAAGTATATTTTCCTGGTTTTATATGTCGATGACATATTGCTAGCCACAAATGATATTAGCATATTGCACGACACCAAGAGATTTTTATCAAAACATTTTGAGATGAAAGATCTTGGTGATGCCTCATTTGTCTTAGGAATCCAGATACACCGAGATCGTTCTAGGGGTATTTTAGGATTGTCACAAAGGACCTATATTGATAAAGTCCTCCAAAGGTATGGCATGCAAATAGCAAACCAGGTGATACCCCTGTAGCTAAAGGAGACAAATTCAGTCTTAATCAATGCCCTAAAATAGTTTAGAAAGTCAAGAAATGCATAAGATTCCTTACGCTTCGGCTGTGGGGAGTCTAATGTATGCTCAGGTATGTACACGTCCAGATATTGCGTACATTGTTGGCATGTTAGGCAGATATCTAAGTAACCCTGGAATGGATCATTGGAGAGCAGCCAAGAGGGTTATGAGATATTTACAGAGAACAAAAGAGTACATGCTTACATATAGGAGATTGGATCAGTTGGAGTTCATTGGGTATTCTGACTCCGACTTTGCTGGATGCCAAGACAGCAGAAGATCCACATCAGGCTATATTTATCTGTTGGCTGGTGGAGCAATTTCATGGAGGTCTGCCAAACAGACACTCGTAACATCATCCACCATGGAAGCAGAGTTTGTAGCATGTTATGAGGCATCCAATCAAGGAATATGGCTACGAAATTTTGTCACTGGGCTGCGTGTTCTGGATGGTATTGAAAGACCACTGAAGATATTTTGTGACAATAAATTAGCAGTTTTAAAATCAAAATACATTGATATCAAGTTCCTAGTTGTAAAAGAAAAAGTACAGAGTGGACAGATATCCATAGAGCATATTGGAACAAACTCCATGATAGCGGATCCGCTTACAAAGGGATTACCACCCAAGGTTTTTCATGAGCACACTGCTCATATGGGTGTCGTCTCATTTGAGGATATCCAAATTTAGTGGGAGTTTATATTATTCATTGTATATTGCTCTATGTTATGTTTAGACTTTATCTATAAATTTGGATTGTGTTCTGCAGAAATAAAGTATTCATTTTATTGCACTCTATTAAATTATGCTAAAGATTTGATCTCAATAAAGTTAAGTAGGACCAGTTGGAAATAGGCATGAACAGATCACATTGCATGTAATTTCCATGCTATGCACTCATGAATGATCTATGTCATTTAGCTGTGTAGATATATGTGACCATTGATTGGTCTAGTAACGATTGATGTAACAAAGACCACCTTGATCCTATGTCAGTATAGTTAATGGACGAGATTGTTCGGATATACCCTAAGGACATGATAGCAAATTTTGAGCTGGTTAAGCACATTTATTTGATTACATATGCATGTGGCCCAGTGGGAGATTGTTAGATTAATTTTTGTAATTAATCTATAATTTGGGCCACACATGTAAATAATTAAAATGTGTGTGCTATCATTTAATTAAGCCTAAATATAGTGATCTAATTAATAATTGATTAATTGGCTTAAGGGTATAATTGTCATGAGATTATTGGTGTAGATACATTAATAATTATTATTTCTATGAGGGGCAGAAATATAATTGTGATAAAATTAAAACTGCCCTAGTAGTTTATAAATAGGGTTATGGTCCCCATTCTACCACTACGCATTCCAATTTCGGAAAATCTTCTCAGAGAGAAATTGACACAGAATCTAGTGGCCAGAATTGGAAGACCATCTCAAGGGTTTTCTTCCTATAAGGTTTCTCCTTCAATGGATTCAGGTATGTTTCCGCTATTATTTTTCTACTCATTTTTAATTAGGAGATTCCAGTATATATGAAATTAGGGTATTCATCTTGGTTGAGTTATAACAAGAAATATTCCAGTATATATGAAATTAGGGTATTCACCTTGGTTGAGTTATAACAAGAAATATTCCAGTATATATGAAATTAGGGTATTCACCTTGGTTGAGTTTTCTGAACAGAAACCATTTGAGGAGTTTTGGGGAGAGAGAGTTATAGGCCGTTAGAGGATGGAAGGGTATTATAGAGGAGCTAAGGAGGAGAATAGAAGGTTTTTCTTTTTTATGGGATTCACGGGCTTGGGTGGGAACTGAGAAAATGTGTGAAATAGAAAGAGTGAACCAGCAGAGAGAGGATTTTAACTTCAGTGAGGTCCATTCCAAAGAGTGTGAGAGATGAGAAAGAGACGTTTCGAGCTAAGCAGAGGATCTTGTCAGGTATGATTTCAGCATGCTTTACATTTCCCATTTCGGATTGTTCTATTCCGCTTCCTACTGATTTTAGGTTCATCTTGGTGCTTGAATGTGGACATTTGATATTATGCATATTTTTGAAATCTAAGACTGATTTTCATGCATTTTTGTTTATTTTAGTCTGGCTCCTTTTGCTCCGTTTGTAAATAACTTGTCCATTCCTCTATTCATGAACAACTTGAATATGGATCCATCACTAAATCTAATTTTTGAAAATCATGCTCTTGCTTCCTTTTGATTCCACCTCTATCCAACCTATTGATATTTATGAAATGGAGCTAGATTTAATCGTGTTATTTCCGTTTGTATACGCTCTGTTTCTACTTTTACTTTCTCCTCTATTTGTGGTATATTTAGAGTGTTGGGTATCAAGTTTGGGCTGGCTGTCTTGATCAGAATGCTTTTGAGAGAGCTCAGGTGAAGAAGATGATGATCATTGGTGTCGGATTGATTCAATAGATTCAACTATGAAAGAAGTCTAGCTGTTGAGGGTGTCTTCCAAGCTCATGATTGATTCTGTTGGTAACATTAATTAGCGTGAAGAGTACCCCTGGTGCTTCCGGAGAACAGTGCTTGAATGTAAGGCTGTAGTTGCATAGTATGGGGAAACAATCATGGATTTACTTTTATCAGAGGCATCACCACAGAAGATTTGCTCACAAATTGGGTTGTGCACCTTTAATGGGACTTGAGGTGTTGGCATAGGCATTGAGAGTGTTGCGGATGAGAAAAATGGTGGCAAGTTATCTGGTATACATGATGTTGGATGCTCCGCTTGTGAGATGGTAGTTGTTTGGATGCAAAGCCAACTTCGATAGAATCAGACACACAAACGTATATTGGAGTATGTGAATGAGCTTTATGAACAACTACCGAGCTTAATAGGAGAATCAACTATGGATTGTTTACAACTTTCTTCCATGCCTAATGTTTCCTTTACTATTGGTGGTAAAGTTTTTTATCTCTCAGCAAATGAGTACATGCTGAAGGTAGGTGGCAGTTAACATGGAAATGGTTCTAAAGAGAAAGTCAAGATGGAAAGAAGGAAGGAGGTTTTAAAAGAATTTATTTGAACCTGGACAACATCCCTTGATCTCGACGCAGATCTTTAGTTTCTATTCCAGGTGGTGAGGTCCCTATTGACGGTGAGATGACCTCCACTACTACTTCTGTCACGACCCAAATTCCGGGCGACCCAAAATTTGACCCGTGACCCCAGGTCAAAGGTTTGACCCTAAGGGTTTCTCCTATTCCACGTTGGCAGTCAACCAAAACACTCTGGATTTTTTTTTAAATTTTTTTTATTATACATCCCACTAGAATTCTCATAAACTACAATATCTCAAAACTACTCAAAACAACAAGGTTAAATAAATATTCATTATAGTCCAAAAATAAAAGTTCACAATTAATAACTTAATCAAAATAAAGCTTTATAACAAATCCATAAGTCATAATTACTAAAACAAATCCCAAAATCCGGAAAAAAAACACAATAACAGAAAATGCCACGCTCCACTAGGCCGCTCCAGGAGCACCCTAAAGTCCTCCTTGTCCCACCTGTGGATCCTCAGGAGTGATATTTACATCTAAAAAGGTGTAAAAAGGAAGGGGTGAGCATTTTCACATTGCTCAGTAGGATGCCTAACACCCAAGGGGTTAAGGGGATTACTAAACTCCAAAGAATACGAAAAGAACACTTCAACACAACAGGAACAATTCAATAGTATCAATCAAACCACATAGTTTAATATATAATATTATAGACAATTTCACAACATTCAACAATTAAATGAATGCATATGAATGTGTGACACACAGTCATATAATACACTATTGTTTTCGGGCTTTCACCGAAGAATACACGTCCGTACCCAAATACACTCCCCATTCGGAGTCTTCCCGGGGTAACTTTTGGGTCTTTCACCCTAGGGATCTCTCTCCCTTCTTAATTCGCCTCACACGGGCTTTCACTTTTCATCACTATTTCATTTTTTTTCCCATTTCATACACTTTTCACAATTTTCATAATTTTTTTTTTTCACATAACCATTATGCAAATGAATGCCACATCTCCAAAGTTCCTCAATAATTTCAACAATCTCAACATTCCCCAATAACACAATAAAATAATTTCTCACATTAAAATTTATGATAATATCCCAAATAAATATTCAAAAATTTGCACTAAACTTGAAATTATACCACACTTACGGAATTTTTCAACCATTATAATAATTTCTAATATTCGAAATTAACTAACTTTCCACCATAAAAATTCCAAAAATATTCTAACTAATGCCCAAAAATTCACAAATCACTATTTTTGAAATGAAACCCTAGTTTCGGAATTTTTCAACCCTTCTAATAATTTTTAAAATTCGAAATTAACTAACTTTCCACCGTAAAAATTCCAAAAATATTCTAACCAATGCCCAAAAATTCACAAATCACTATGTTTGAAATTTAACCCTAATTTTGGAATTTTTCAACCCTTTCTAATAATTTTTTAACAATTCAAAACAATTAATTATCAATCAAAATCAATTTCTCGCAATTACAAAAATTCCAAACAGATTTCAAATAATCCAGAAAAATTCATACAACACCCATATTTCTTACTTAACTCATAATGACAATATTTACAATTTTTTTCAAAGGAAAAACACATTAAATTTAAGTTTTAGGGTTAGGGTCCCCTACCATATATCTAAGAATTCAGCTGTTAAAAATACAATTGGCAACTGTAGGATTGTTCCTCTCGTCGAGTAGAGCACCCCCTCAAAATTTGAGCCGAAACGGAGGTCGTTTGACCACCCAAACGGCCGGTCAAAGCTCTGGCGAGGTGAAATTTTCCACAGTGCCGCCGCCCCCCTTTCTCCCACGATCTGCTACTGTTTCCCTTCTTTTTTACCAAGCCCATTTCTTTTCCTTTTAATCCACTTACCAAACAGCCCACTCAAGCCCAGCCCAAGTTCAAAAAAACCCAATAACTAACTCCCATTTTTCTTTTAAAACCCTATTTCATCCAAGCCCAAATTAATTCCTTTTCATTTTTTTTTCTTTTCTCTTTATTTTCTTTTGGTTATTTTCTATTTCCAATTTCATTTCATTTTTTTTATAAAACACACAATTTAATATTTTCTCAATTTTATTAATAAGGAATTTAATTTAATTAATTAATATATATATTTTTTCATTAATTCTAATTAATTTTAATTAATTAACTTTTCATTTTCGTTTTCGTTTTTCTTTTCCGAAAATTCTCAATTACTAAAATCCTAAGAAATTTCCACCCTAAGGCTGACATGGCATAAAATTTTCAACTCGCCTAATTGACCAACACAATACACCGAATTTCACCAATCCAAAACTAACACGTATTCGTTAGGCACTTTTTTTTTTTTTTACTTTTCAACCATCATTCAAAATAAGACTTTTCAAAATAGAAATGCTAACGTGGCATAAAATACCCGGTCATTACATTCTACTCCCCTAAAAGAAATTTCGTCCCGAAATTTAAACGAGATTACCTTAAAAATCGCAGAAAAGTTCAGGATAGTGTCGTCTCATTTCTTCTTTAGGTTCCCAAGTGGCTTCTTCTATCCCATGGTGTTGCCTCCACACTTTGACTGCAGGAACCACCTTGTTTCTGAACCTATGTTCTCCAACCTCCAGAATTCGTAAAGGTTCCTCCACATAAGAAGTATCTTCACTAATTTGAACATCTTGCAAGTCCATTACCCAAGTTGGATCTGGAGTACACTTTCTTAGCATCGATACATGGAAAACATCAAGCACAAGGGAAAACTGTTGAGGCAAAATTAACTTGTATGCCATTGGCCCAACTCTTTTCTCAATCTGAAATGGTCCCACAAATCTAGGGGTAAACTTCCTTTTTTTTTCCAAATCGAAATATGCCTCTTCGAGGGGACACTTTTACAAACACCCAATCCCCTTCCTCAAACTCCAAGGGCCTTCTCATTTGGTATGCATAGCTTTTCTTTCTATCTTGGGCAGTCTTAATCTTTTCCTTGATGAGTTGTATCTTTTCTATAGTCTCTTGAACAATCTTAGGTCCCAACAAACGTCTCTCACCTACCTCTATCCAACACAAGGGTGATCTACAAGGTCTCCCATAGAGTGCTTCATAAGGTGCCATGCCAATACTAGATTGGTAACTGTTGTTATAAGCAAACTCTGCCAAAGGTAAGTAATCTGCCCAATTTTCTCTAAAATCTAAAACACAAGCCCTTAACATGTCTTCTAAGATCTGGATCACTATTTCTGATTGATCATCCGTCTGAGGGTGAAAGGCGGTGCTAAACTTCAATTGGGTGCCCAAAGCCCTTTGTAAACTCTGCCAAAACTGAGAAGTAAACTTAGGGTCCCTTTCAGACACTATAGATAAAGGTATCCCATGCAATCTCACAACCTCCTGTTTATACAACTTAGCCAAAGAGTTCATGGGATCAGTAGTTTTCATGGCTAGAAAATGAGCTGACTTAGTAAGACGGTCCACAATCACCCAAACTCCATTTTTCTTGCTTCTAGTTCTTGACAACCCTATCACAAAGTCTATAGTGATATGATCCCACTTCCACTCAGGTATAGGTAAAGGTTGCAACAACCCCGCGGGCCTCTGGTGTTCAGCCTTCACTTGCTGACAAATCTGACAATTGGCTACAAACTGAGCAATATCTCTCTTCATCCCATGCCACAAAAACTGTCTCTTTAAGTCTTGATACATCTTGGTATTCTTAGGGTGGATGGTATACTTCGCCCTTTGAACATCTGCAAGAAGTTCATTTCTCAACTCCACATCTTTTGGCACACACAATCTCCCTTTAAACCTCACACTCCCATCCTCATACATAGACCAATTTTCATCTACCTCGCCTACTAACAACTGGGCTTTAACCTTTTCTAAAATCTCATCATGAACTTGGGCCTCCACTATTCTTTGGATAAACATTGGTCTAGCCGATATGTTGTACAAGCATGGACCATGTCCTTCTCGACTAAGACATAACTCAAAATCCTCAATAACTGCATACATCTCAAACTCTCTCAACCCCAAGCTAGACAACTGGCCATAGCTCTTCCTACTCAAGGCATCTGCTACAACATTCGCCTTCCTAGGATGGTAATGAAGGGCAAAATCATAATCTTCCAATGTCTCCATCCATCTCCTCTGCCTAGAGTTCAGATCCTTTTGAGTGAAAATGTATTTCAAACTCTTGTAATTAGAGTACACCTCAAACTTCTCTCCATACAAATAGTGTCTCCAAGTCTTTAGGGCAAACACCACTGCTGCAAGCTCCAAATCATGTGTTGGATAATTCCGCTCATGCTGCTTTAATTGTCTTGAGGCATAAGCTACCACCTTGCCTTGCTGCATTAGCACACACCCTAACCCCACTGTAGAAGCATCACAATAAATCGTAAACAACTCTCCACTAATAGGAGCAGTTAACACTAGAGCAGTGGTCAATTTCCGCTTCAACTCCTGGAAAGCATTCTCACACTCCTCATTCCATTCAAACTTCACCCCTTTTCTAGTCAACCGAGTCATTGGTGTTGCAATCCTAGAGAAGTCTCCCACAAACCTCCTATAATATCCAGCCAACCCCAAGAAACTTCTAATCTCAAATACATTAGTAGGCCTTTGCCACTCCTGTACAGCTTCCACCTTGGAATGGTCTATTGCTATTCCTGCCTTAGAAACCACATGGCCTAAGAAATTCACTTCAGTAAGCCAAAACTCACTTTTGTCCAACTTCCCATACAACTAATGTCTTCTTAAAGTTTTAAGAGTGGTCACCAAACGCTGTTTATGCTCCTCCAAACTCCTGGAGTAAATCAAAATGTCATCCACAAACACAATCACAAACTGATCCAAGTAAGCACGGAATACTCTGTTCATTAAATCCATGAAAGTAGCGGGGGCATTAGTTAACCCAAAAGGCATGACTAGAAATTCATAATGCCCATATCTCATTGTAAAAGCGGTTTTAGGAACATCTTCTTCCCTAACTCTCAATTGATGATACCCAGTTCTCAAGTCAATCTTACTAAAATACTTTGCACCCTTCAACTGATCAAACAAGTCATCTATTCTTGGAAGATGATACTTGTTCTTCAGAGTAACTCTATTCAACTTCCTATAGTCAATACACAACCTTAGTGTGTCATCCTTCTTTTTCACAAACAACACTAGGGCTCCCCATGGCGATGTACTCGGACGAATAAAACCCTTACCCAACAATTCATCCAACTGAGTTTTCAATTCCTTCAACTCAAGAGGGGCCATCCTATAAGGGGATACTGAAATAGGATCAGTTCCTGGGTATACTTCAATAGAGAAATCAAATTCTCTATGAGGTGGTAAACCTGGCAACTCATCTGGGAATACATCCTAAAACTTTCTCACCATTGGAATTTCTGTAATGCCTTTTTGGGCTTTCTCCTTACCACGAAGGCAAGCTAGAAAATTTATTGATCCTTTCCTCAACACATACTGATAGCACGGATCAGACTGTGAAAAAGGTAAGCTAACACATTTCCCTCCAACAAAGCAAACCTCAAAACCATCTAGCAGACAAAATATTATCCTACGGCGATGACAATCAATAAACACTCTATACATTGTCAACCAATCCATTCCCAAGATAACATCATACCCAGTCACATCTAAAATCCTCAAATCGACATTAAGTGCTCTATCTGCCAAGGTAATAACGCACCCTTTGCATATTCTATCAACTTTAGAGTTCGTACCCATAGGGGATTCAATAAGTAACAAATTCTCTACCCTTTACGATTTCAACCCCAATGCATTAGCACAAGATGCAGAAATGAAAGAATGAGTTGCACCAGTATCAAACAAAACACGCACCCAAGTACTATATATCAAAATCATACCTTCCACCAAAAGGGCGTTCTCCTTTGGTTCGGTTGGGGTCAAGGCAAAAACTCTCCCAGTTGTCTGTCTTCCCCTACCTCTAGCATTCGACTCCTGAGAAGAACGGGTCTGACTACTCGTGGTAGCTGTCCTGGTTCCCTACGCTGCTAAGGGTAATTGTGGCATTTGGTAGTAAGGCAACTGAAACTGAGGGGGTTGGAAAGGCACTACTGATTGTTGTTGAGAACTTCCCTGAGACTGAGGTCGAGCTTGCTGTGCATCCCGTAATGGGCAAGCCCTCCATAAGTGGTCTCCTGCTCCACAACCATAACATACTCTATTAGCAGCCGCCCTTTGAGCACTCTGCCCACCTCCTACATAGAACGAGGGATGCCTCTCAGACTGCTGAGTCCTTTGCCTCTGCTGCGGTCCTTGGGAACTTTCTTCCATTCTTTGTTTCCCTTTTCTGTCCCCCATTTGCTCTCGAATTTGGTTGGTTTCGTCAATGTCCTACTCCACCAACAAAGCCCTCTTAACCAACTCAGAATAGTCCCTTATTGATAATGGGACTAATCTATTCCTAATAACAGGCCTCAACCCCTGTTGGAACCTTCTAACATTTTCTCCTTCCTCCCCAATCATCCCCAAAGCGAATCTAGACAACTCCGAAAAGTGTGACTCATACCCTAACACCGACATGGTTCCCTGGATGAGGTGCTCAAACTCCATCCTCTTGACGTGCTTAGCCACCTCTCCAAAATACTTGCCTAGAAAGATCCCCTCAAATTTCCCAGGTCATAACCTCAGTGTCATACACTCTTCTCATCGATTCCCACCAGAAATCAGCTTTATCCACAAGCATGTATGCTGCTAGACTTACCCTTCTTTCCTCAGGTATGTCCAACCCCACCAGAATTCTTCTCATCCTCCTCAACCAATGCTCAGCTGCTTCTGCACTAGGCTTTCCATTAAAAGATGGAGGTTGCATCACCATGAATCTCTTCATCGCTTCCATTTGGCTCAAAACTGGCCTCTCAGTGCGGTTCCTCCTATGTGAGTGGTCTGAATCCTCATGGCCTTGGGTACCTCCTGATCTCCTAGAGTTCTAACCTCTCATCGACTGAACAGTCTCTCTCAACTCTCTTCTTACTTCTCGGAGTAGTTCTTCTCTTATTGACTCCAACTCCTCATTTCTCTCAGATCCTCCTCTTTTGGTCTTTCCCGCCATTTCAAATTTAACAATCCCTAATTCAACCACATTACCAAGGTGAGCAAAATAATTTCACATGTACCCATTTAACAACTTCAAAAACTATCAAAACTTTCACTTTCCTATAATCACAATACATAATTCAACATAATTAACATCATCATGTTCTTATTATCATCTACAAGAACCATCACAGGGCTTTTCAAACATCAAGAATCAACAATTAACTAATTTATTTAATAATAAACTCATTAACTAACACCTATAGAAAATCATAACATTACAATACACACAACACCCACAAACATTGATCCCAAGTATTATTGCAACCTTGGCTCTGATACCACGCTATCACGACCCAAATTCCGGGTGACCCAAAATTTGACTCGTGACCCCAGGTCAAAGGTTTGACCCTAAGGGTTCCTCCTATTCCACGTTGGCAATCAACCAAAACACTATGGATTTTTTTTTTTTTTTTTATATTATACATCCCACTAGAATTCTCATAAACTACAATATCCCAAAACTACTCAAAACAACAAGGTTAAATAAATATTCATTATAGTCCAAAAATAAAAGTTCACAATTAACAACTTAATCAAAATAAAGCTTCATAACAAATCCATAAGTCATAATTACTAAAACAAATCCCAAAATCCGAAAAAAAAAAACACAATAACAGAAAATGCCACGCTCCACTAGGTCGCTCCAGGAGCATCTTGAAGTCCTCCTTGCCCTACCTGTGGATCCTCAGGAGTGATATCTGCATCTAAAAAGGTGTAAAAAGGAAGGGGTAAGCATTTCCACATTGCTCAGTAGGATGCCTAACACCCAAGGGGTTAAGGGGATTACTAAGCTCCAAAGAATACAAAAAGAACACTTCAACACAACAGGAACAATTCAATAGTATCAATCAAACCACATAGTTTAATATATAATATTGTACACAATTTCACAACATTCAACAATTAAATGAATGCACATGAATGTGTGACACACAGTCATACAATGCACTATTGTTTTCGGGTTTTCACCAAAGGATACGCGTCCGCACCCAAATACACTCCCCATTCGGAGTCTTCCCGGGGTAACTTTTGGGTCTTTCACCCTAGGGATCTCTCTCCCTTCTTAATTCGCCTCACACGGGCTTTCACTTTTCATCACTATTTCATTTTTTTTCCATTTCATACACTTTTCACAATTTTCATAATTTTTTTTTTTTTCACATAACCATGATGCAAATGAATGCTACAATTCCAAAGTTCCTCAATAATTTCAACAATCTCAACATTCCCCAATAACACAATAAAATAATTTCCCACATTAAAATTTATGATAATATCCCAAATAAATATTCAAAAATTTGCACATCAATAAACTTGAAATTTTACCACACTTACGGAATTTTTCAACCATTATAATAATTTCTAATATTCGAAATTAACTAACTTTCCACCATAAAAATTCCAAAAATATTCTAACTAATGCCTAAAAATTCACAAATCACTATTTTTGAAATGAAACCCTAGTTTTGGAATTTTTCAACCCTTTTAATAATTTTTAAAATTCAAAATTAACTAACTTTCCACCATAAAAATTCCAAAAATATTCTAACCAATGCCCAAAAATTCACAAATCACTATGTTTGAAATTTAACCCTAATTTTGGAATTTTTCAACCCTTTCTAATAATTTTTTAACAATTCAAAACAATTAATTATCAATCAAAATCAATTTCTCGCAATTACAAAAATTCCAAACAGATTCCAAATAATCTAGAAAAATTCATACAACACCCATATTTCTTATTTAACTCATAATGACAATATTTACAATTTTTTTTAAAGGAAAAACACATTAAATTTAAGTTTTAGGGTTAGGGTCCCCTACCACAGATCTAAGAATTCAGCCGTTAAAAATAAAATTGGCAACCGTAGGATTGTTCCTCTCATCAAGTAGAGCACCCCCTCAAAATATGAGCCGAAACGGAGGTCGTTTGACCACCCAAACGGCCGGTCAAAGCTCCGGCGAGGTGAAATTTTCCACAGTGCCGCCGCCCCCCTTTCTCCCACGATCTGCTACTGTTTCCCTTCTTTTTTACCAAGCCCATTTCTTTTCCTTTTAATCCACTTACCAAACAGCCCACTCAAGCCCAGCCCAAGTTCAAAAAAACCCAATAACTAACTCCCATTTTTCTTTTAAAACCCTATTTCATCCAAGCCCAAATTAATTCCTTTTCATTTTTTTTTTCTCTTTATTTTCATTTGGTTATTTTCTATTTCCAATTTCATTTCATTTTTTTTTTTTTATAAAACACACAATTTAATATTTTCTCAATTTTATTAATAAGGAATTTAATTTAATTAATTAATATGTGTATATATATATATATATATATAGATATATATTTTCATTAATTCTAATTAATTTTAATTAATTAACTTTTCATTTTGTTTTCATTTTTCTTTTTCGGAAATTCTCAATTACTAAAATCTTAAGAAATTTCCACCCTAAAGCTGACATGGCATAAAATTTTCAACTCGCCTAATTAACTAACACAATAAACCGAATTTCACCAATCCAAAACTAACACGTGTTCTTCAGGCACTTTTCTTTTTGACTTTTCAACCATCATTCAAAATAAGACTTTTCAAAATAGAAATGCTAACGTGGCATAAAATACCCGGTCATTACAGCTTCGTAAGTCAACCTGCTCTTTATTCCAAGGAACTTATTGATCAGAATCCAGTTGGACCAGCTATGGTTCATCCTTTTGAGACAAGGGTCCGGGAGAAAAGAAAATTCAGGTCTGTTCAGGATATGGCAAACCTACAGGAAGTCGAATCTTTGACTATTCATAGAGCCTTCAGGTTTAGAGGTCATAGGGCCTCAGTTCCTGAAATTAAGGATACAGTTCATGCTGCTCATGAACATGCAACGACAATGCCATTATTCTCTCATCTATCTACGGTTCATTGTCCCCTTCCAATTTTCTTGCCTTTCATGTGAAATTTAATAAATTTCTCTACTAGCTAATAAGGGAATATGTGGAAAGGTGGTGTGTGCCATTACATGAGGTAGCCTACATTTTTTATTTTTTGTAGCAAAGCCTCAAAGATAGTAAAAGATGATGACAAAGGTAGAGTTTTTGAGACTCGAAAATGAGCAGCTAAAGGAAGCCTTGAAGCTATTTAGGAAGACACAAGAACTCGAAAATCCACTAGAAGTTGATGAGTTTGTAGGTTTTTTGAAGATGCAACATGTGATGCCGACATTGATACAATCATTGGGAACTTAAAGATGAACAGAGGAAGAGTCCAGGTGAAAGCAAAACATACGGATAGTTGCATCTTCAAAGGAACTAAACTGAGTGGCCTAGATAAGTACCAAGATCTTGAATATGGTTGTTCCGAAGGTGGAATTATTTTGGAGAAGTTTCAGCAGCATACTAGAGCTCTGCCCATCAACCCAAAAATACTTAAAGCGAGTTGAGGTTGGAAAAGGGCTGCTCATATTTGAAACAGTTTTGCCTCCGTTAATGCTCATTTTTATCGAGCAATGGTTTAATCTCTCTAACCAAAGATTTAACTTCCTTGAGAGTTTATAACTCGAGAAGTGCCACCCTATTATCCATTATGGAGTTTCCAGCAAGTTGTAGGGATAGGTTGAAATCCTTTGTTGTAGTGAATTGTTTTGGGAAAGGAACCATCCATTTAGACTGGTAAACCATAAGAAAGAGTTCTTGATGTTCAATAGAATGGTTCAAAGCTTTGGACGTGCATCTACAAGTTGTATATACGGGCTTTTGTGATGAGTGTAAGAGGAAATTGGTCTTGGCATGGCTTTTCCAAGAAATCCCATGACAACACATATCTTGTTTTAATGCTTAGAATTGGACCAATTTTTAGCAGGTCAAAAAAGAACTTCCCTCTATTGACTGAGTGCTAGAAACTTCCAGTGGAAATCATTGAAGAAATTATGGGAACCCCAAAAAAGCTACCATTCTGTTGAATTTTTTTTTTTTTTTAAATCTAAAAAGCATCTTCTTTTGCTCAATCCACCAAAGAATCATCAACGGGAAATATTGAATATGAATATTGGCAGAATTCTGTAGGTAAGGAGCTCCAAGGCAAAATCTGGTTGTGGGACCCACTCCATTCCTACATGGTTATGCATAGCCGCCATTGGGATTGCATGCCCACGTCATCCTCTTATTTTTTCATTTTTTTTATGTTAAAAATAGATTTCCAAACTCAAGTTTTCAAATAATTTTAAAAACTCTAGTTTTCAAATAATTTTTAAAATTGTAGTTTCCTAATAATTTCAATACTTCAATTTTTCATCCTTAGAATTTTTTAGGTCCTAAAAACCTCATTTTTAATAAAATTTGTTGCCATATTCTCTTCGACAAGCATTTTTCATTTTTCACATCTTCCTTGATTTTTAAATGTTTTAAAATAAGCGCGAATAAATTTCATAATTTCAAATAATGGAATTGATTTGCGTAAAAATAATTCGGGCTTTGGTGGGGCCCAACATATGTGATTTTCTCATTGATTGATTGATTGCTATGCTTGATTGACTTGCCCCCCATTCTATGACATGCATACGATTATCTTGCGTTCGTTTACTAACCTTTGTTTTCTATGAAGTAATCAGCTTACTACTCAGGTACACACCTTGCTTTGTTCATTTGATTATTTCTAGATTGGTGCTCTCTTTTTTATCCATGTTTAATCTATCAATTGCCACACTTGCTTTAATTTATTTAGTAGAGGTTTAATTCTTAGGCTTAGAAGGGTACTACGGTCTATCATCTTACCTTCCCAATAAGTAACCTAACCCCCGAGTCCAAATTTGGTTTTTCACGTACCATATTTTCCAAATAAGGAGTCACACTTAGGGTTTTATTTCTTATTTTGTTTTCCATTTAAAAATAAAATAAAAATAAGTGATGACTCAAGTCATTTTCTAAAAAAAATAATCTTTTTCAAATAAAAAGCGAGTTCGCCATCAAGTGGAAATACATGCGAGAAATACAGGGTCCATAAAATGGCGTCTCCACTAGGGATCACTAGAGGGTCAAGCTTGAACTTAGGTTAAGGAAAATGTGGCATTTGATTTGGTCGATCAGTGGGTACCCACCTCTCTTTGTGCTTTTGTTTGCTTGACTATTGATTACACATTGAGAGCTCTTGATATCATTATCCTTGATGCATGCTTGGCTATTGTATTCGTTTAAGGCATGGACATACTGATTATATTGATTGATCCTCTTGTTTATCCTCACATATTGATTTTCCTTGCTTTATGATTACTCTGCTCACCTTGACATGTACATTCTTGTTGTTACTTATCTCGTTCATCTTGACATAATTGATTCTTTTGGTTGTATATTAGCATGATTATCATGGAGCATGCTCTCCTTGCTAGATATTCATCTTGATTATCATATTTCTTGCTTAGCTTGTGTGTAGATTTGGATGATATACATGTGCTTTGCATGACTGTTTGTTGCATGACTTCTCTTTCTGTGTGATTACATGAGTTGCTTGTCTATGTGGGACACACACCTATCCCCTTATCTCCAAGTCCCTAGTCTCGAACGATCTTGCTTTCCTTGATCTCGTATTTGATATGAGACTTGTTGCTTTGTTTGCTCTTCGACCGAGCTAGTGATTAGGAGTAGGGTCTAGTGATGGGCTATATCTATGTTTGGGAGCATTTTGGAGGTGGTCGACATATTGATGCTGATTGGAGTCCGAACTTTGAAGACTTGTATAGCCCAGAGCTAGATTTCAGGATATTTGTATGGCCAGTGTGTTTTCTTTTAGTTTCATAGGATTTTCGAATGTACCCACACCACTCACTATGCACCTTAGATTGTCGATGAGTAACCAGAGTTATAAGATACACCATCTACTAGGAGAGCCTTCACCATAAGAGCCCCCCTGGGATGCAAGGTAGTGCATGTGTGGAAGTGATGACCACCTTGCATGGAAGTGCCTCGTCTCTTCGGAGGCATGCAGAGGGTTGCGTACCGCTGGAGGGTATGATCGCTTCTGCTAGGGACCCTTGAAAGCATGTCATTTTCTTTTTAGAGCCATCTTGACCTTATAGGATGAGCTTAGATCATTTGATTAGGATTCCTTCCTCACACTTGGGTGCATCTGAGAGCCTTCAAAGCTGCCTTAGTCACTACTTGGATCCAATGTTTTGTTTTTTTGGTTTCTAGTTGAGAGCGCTCAGAGATCGGTATGAGTTTGGGTATTGGTTGGATCACCTCTTGCCTTGTTGCATTAGATTCTTTCTCCCACTTGATGAGTTTAACATGTTTTCTCCTTAGGGCTTTTGTCTTCTTTTCTTAGCTTGGTACATTTTTTCACTTTGTTGTCACTTGATGCTTTGGGATATGTTCGTTGATCTTGATCATCTTTTTACACTGTACACCTATCATAGACCCAGTACCTCATTCTTTATTTGATCATTGATTCGATTTTTGACTCGATGCTCATATTTTTATTACAAAAAGGTGAAAGGCATGTTTCCACATTTACACTTTTCTCGAGAGTTGCCTTGATCACCTTATCATTTTTTCTCTTTATGAAGCTCGAGTTGAATGTTGAGTTAATGATATGTTGTTATCAATGGAGTATCGATCTTGTGATGGTATGTTTCTCACACCTCTTTCATCTTGGATAATTGATAGGAATTCTCTAGTCACATTTGTAGCCATCTTGCAGTGGACACCTTTATGACTCCAGATTTCTCATCATACATCCAAATTTCGAATTGCCACATCAGGACTATGTGCTTACATGTTGTACAGTTATCTTTTAGGATTTTATTTTGTGTCATTCATCCATTTTGTTTGCATTGTAGGGAGTCGGTTTAAGAGTTGGTTGAGTCTGGAGTCACATTCTTGGAGAGATTTGGAAGTCGATTGATCAGAGCAGATTCACATAAGAGTTCAGATAGTTTAGTTGAGATGTCAGACGAGCTAGCTTCTACACTTGCTTCTATTTAGGAGTTCATGGTAGGAGTCAGTAGACGCTTGGATCAGATAGAGAGTTCTTGCCAGGATCCTCATCCAGTTGCCATGGTCACTACTGAGACAGTTCCTCATGCATTTCAGACAACACAGACTCTTCCACCTGGGGCTTCACTTGGTATTCCATTCCATCTGGCAAATCATTATGAGACCATTCCACCACCCACTATCACAGTGCCACCTCCCATTGTTACCACTACTGATGATACTAGATTGGCCGAGTAGGAGGCCAAGGTTGAGAGACTTGAGTCCAAGATGAGACATATCAGATTGTAGGATGAAGGTTTGACTTGGGATGATAGGGATGGCATACGAGCAGCTAGCTTGCTCGCCAAGTTTCGCATGCCAAACATTGAGCATTACAGTGGGATTGGTTGTCCTAAGATCCATTTGAGACTATACAACACAATCATGAGAGCACATGGGATAGATGATGTGCAGTTGGTGGCCTTCTTCCCCATGTCACTTAGTGGGGCAGTTCAGAGATGGTTTGCCTCAGTTGATCATTCGAGACTCCGCACTTGGGATGGTGTGGCTCATGAGTTCCTGACTCAGTTTGCTTTCAGTGTCGACATTGATGTATCTAGATGAGAGTTAGAGGCCACTAGACAGAGGCCAGACAAGTCTATTTCTTCCTTTGTCAATCATTGGAGGGCAAAGGTGGCTTGTATGATAGACCGACCTAAGGAGCATAATCAAATTGATATGGTTCTACTGAACCTACAACCGAGGTTTGCTAGACACCTTGTGGGCATTCCATTTTAGGATCTTAAGAGTCTAGTTCATGCAACTTTCAGTGTTGAGGAGGCCATCGCTTGAGGATTATGGACAAATACTACTCTTTCCCCTGACAGTAAGGGAAAGAAGCCACTTGGAACATCTAGTAGATCTAGAGAGGTTGACACTACTAACTATCAGCATCAGAGGCTTGCACATCACTCACCTTACATGTCTCCTACAGTTAGAGCTCATTTATCTCATCCACAGTATCAGTATTAGTCGGTTTATATTCAATAGCCTTACATTGATCAAACTAGCATGCAACCACAACCGCCACATCTGAGAGCCACTACTCCCCTGCCGCCTAGACCATATGCACATAGGCCCGCGAGACAATTCACTCCATTGGGCATGACTTTGACTAGAGCTTTTGAGAAGCTCAGAGACACTGGCTTGATTGTTCTTTTGGTGCCATGCCCCTTGCCACATCCTATTCCTTCTCATTTCCACTTACAAGAGCATTGTTTATATCATCAGATTCAGGGGTATGATACTGAGCGTTGTGCGATGCTTCATCATGCAATACATGACTTGATTGATTTAGGATTGGTCAACTTGTTTGGGCTAAGTGTGACCACCAATCCCCTACCTATGCATTCTACACATGCAACTCTCCCTCCTCTTAGCCTTCAGTAGATTGATTTGGATGTTGATGATATTGATGGTCATATGATATTTTGGGATATTCCAGGTTCAGGACTTGGTTCAGTCAACATGGGTACATCACTTTGCAACAGTTTAGATCAGAGCACTTTTCATTTTGATTATGGTTGTCATCAGATTCGTTTTCGCTTTGTTGAGTCTAGTTTTTAGTTCATCAAAGTTATTATTATTATTTTTTTGTTGAGTCCAATTTGGTTCAGAGTCATTATTTATAGTTTATGTTGAGACTCCAGTCGTTTATAGTCCTTTATCACTTCACAAATGATGTACTCATTGGTTCATTTAGTGATATGATCTTTTTATCCTGAGTATGTGTTCTTCTCTTTCTCATGAGTATGCTTTACATATCTTGTGTTGATGTGTGTTATGCTTTCGATATGAGACATCTTTTCACTTATACATCATGATCACTCTAGCCAAACCTATCAGGGAGGATGTTGAGCCTATTGACCTAGGATTAGGATATCGATCTAGGGAGTTTGAGACTTTGACTCGTTTCACTTTTTGATCAGAGTAGTGCCATAGCCATATCCATACCCTGACTTTTTTGACTTGATGACCTACCCACTTTGAGCCTAACATGACACCATCCTTTGATACCACTATACGACTTTACCATCCTTGTTCGTCTTAACACACTATAGTACCATTGCATATTCCTTCCATCATTTTCTTCGATATGACCAGGTAGGGTCCGAGATGGTTAGACTTGAGGTGAGCTTTGCATGATGAAAGATGGATTATGATGAGAGAGTGGTTTGACTGCTTGATGATGTTGTTGAGACAGATGGGTCGTCATGGAACATCCAGATCTGAGCCATTGCACATGAGTCAGGGGTTTTGGTATGATCAAAGAGACTGATTTTATGAGACAATGGTGAGTGGCTTATGATGATAGAGTGACGTGATTGTCAGAGGACATTGATGATTATCACAGAACATCAATGGGAGCTTTCACAAGATTTTAGAGAGGTTGATATGACTATGTTAGATGGATGTCAGTCTTTAGTATTGACCATGTGAAATCTTAAAAGCACGATATTCAAGGTAGTGGTCAAAGAATGGGTGGCCATCATTTCATGAACCCATTTACCCTATCATCCTTACATATGGAGTTACTCGTTGCTAGCCCATTGAACCTCACATGAGCACCATAGCCTTTTCTCTGATCACCTCATTTACCTATGACACCGGGTTGGGGACCCTATAGTACTAGCATGCTCTGATTAGATACCTCATGAGTTCTAGACTTGACAGATATTCAGACCTCATCTCCCACTTTTCATTGTGATATTTTCCACTTTGACATCATCTCATCAATTTTTCTGGCATCACATATCACCACTTGTGATATTCGTTCTCTATCTTTGCTTCCATTATTGCTTACTCGACATTATCCTTGTTTCACCTTGAGTGGTGGTTTTTCACATGTCACTGCATGGAGGATTGTTACATTCTTTCCCCTGGTTTACCCCATGGGCAGTGGTTCAGAGATCTCAATTTAAGAAGTTGTCTTGTTAGTGAGGATTCATGTTACATCTGTATGTGGGGAGAGTTTACTCATGTGATTGTATTTTCATGAGAGGTCATTCATTATTGATCAGAGTATGTGCAAAAAAAAAAAAAAAAACTAAGAGATAAAAGATAGTGCATTCTTCATTGTATCATTCTTGATTGAGCACATGTATGGATGTGCTAGTTTGCTTCATTGATTTTATGTGTTAGATAGAGTTCATATGGGAGCTTATTTCTAAGATTCTATCTTGGTACATATTTTGGGTGAGAGTATGAGTCTCCCATTCGATTCTTGTGAGAAAAATGAGTGACTGATTACTACTCAAAAAGTGCTATTTGATAGTTTATAATTAATCCTTTTAAACACTTTTGAGTAGTAGTTAGTGCCTTTTAACCCAATTAGCATGTTAAGGCCCCTTTCAATCAATTCTAATCAAAATGTGTAAGTTTTGGTGTTTTTGTTAGTATTTTGATCACCAAAGCATTATGAGATTGAGGAGATTTTTATGGAATCCTTGGAAAGCAATGGGAAGCTTAGAGGCATGAAGAACCAAAGCTTTGAAGTCCTTTGCCATAAGCAAATCCGGAATGCAAGGAGAAAAGCAAAGAGGAAAAAACAGAGTGAAGAAAACAGAGGAAGCATTCTTGATGACAGTCACTGCAGCCACTTTTGGAGCACTTCCTGAAGTCCAAATTATGCATACAATATGTCATTTGAAAGCTTAGGAAGTCAACAATCCAATGCTTCAAACCGTGTGCAATTTGGAGCTGAAATGAGGAAGTTACAGCCTTTGGAAGACAACTGCTCCAAGCTGAAGGAAGGCTTCAGAAAAGTGCTGCGGAATCAGCACTTTTGTTGCGAGATATTTCGCAACACTTTTGCACAGTGCTATGGATTTCCCCTGAAGCTTCACGCCGCGATGGAAGCCAAACTCCACAAGATGGAAGTCAATTTCGTGAAGGTGTTGAAGCAGCTGGTTGCTATGAAGAAATTTCGCAGCTCCTCTTGAGTACCTGCGAAATTTCGCAGACCTCATCTTTCACCTGCGAAGTGGTCCTTAGTGCTTCCTGATATTTGTAACCGACTCTTGGAGATATTTTTCATTAGATTTTTGTTGCTTAAATGCCTAAATTCTCCTTGTAAGTCACCAATGATAGATTTCCTTAGCTTTTAAGTTAGGAATTTAGCAAAATACCTTGGGATAGCTGTACTTGGGATTTTTGGTATAAAAGAGAGCCCGAGGAGCCTGTTCTGAGAGGTGTTAGAGTTTTGTTTCCAAGGAGATCCTTTGTACAGTTTTGGGAAGGAAGTAAAATACAGAGCACTTGCTCTGTTTTTCCTATTTATTCTTGTCTTCTCTTTCATTTTCATTTTCTTGCTAGCCAAACATTCTCTGAGATGTTTTCTCAGAGGATGAGAGGCTAGACTCTTTGTCTCTTGGAGCTAAGGTAACCGGGTAAGTTTCCACATGCATAAATTGGAAGTTTTGTTGTTTTAGTTGTTAATGAAGAGAAAGTGTGACCCGTTAATGGTTTTTATCTTTTTAGTTAACTTAAAACACCTTGGAGTCACCTGGGCCAACACTTGGTAAGGCAAGTGATCTCTAACCATGGAGATGCACTAGTTTACCCCTTGCGAGCCTCTGGTAGGTGACTTGAAGGTAGGATTTTCTAGAATAGCCAACACTTGGTAAGCTTTTGGACTCTTAGGAGGCATCCATTAGTTACCTCTTGCGAGCTTGTGAAGGGAAATCCAAGGTTAAAGATCACCTTGAATGGCAAATGCTAAGTGAGAGGTATGAGCCATTGCAAGGTGCATCAGTGAGAGGGATTTAGTGTTTGAACCCATTAATGGGAAGCATCTGTACAACACCGGTTGGAGAAGGAACTATATGTTAATTCTCTAATGCGAGGAAAAGAAACAAGTGACCGGAACTCTCTTTTTTTGTATGAGGAATCTGAGCCTAGTGATCTGAAACTCCAAGAAACACTTTTCTAAGTAAAATCAGTTACTATTTTTGGTTAGCTTAAAACCAATCTTTGTTCAAACGTCTTTATGTTTTCTTTTAAAGCTAACCTTGAAATGAAAATGCACCAATTTATCTTTGAATTAATATCATTTGTGAAGTGAAAACCCATCCCAGTGAACGATCCTAGAGCCACTATGCTATAGTAGCTTTGTCTTTGCTACCCTAGTATATGGTGTAATAGGTTATAAATTTTGTTGATTAATCCCTCAATCAAGGAGTACCAGCTGGACACGAATCAGCTGAGACACCAATTAGGCATGAATCAGTGACATTTCTTCAAGATTTCTAGATTTTTTCCATATTCGTCATTACATCCATTTTTATATGACTTATCTCTATGCTTTGATGCAGGTTGACCATCACTCACTTTTCTATCTCTTTGTCTTCTTCTATCTTTATTTTATTCCTCCATTTCACTCTATCTCATTTGATTTCTTTCTTTTTTCATCATGCTTGATGTTTGATTTGGGTTCAACATCCACACTTTATTCTTGTTTATTTGATATGTCATTCATTTATTATCACTTTTCGTGTGGGGATCCTTAGGTCCACGACTCATGATGTTTTCTACGCATTGCATCTCATGCATGAAGGGTATGGGGATTGTAGGGATCTTTGAGCCTAGTGTCCTTTTGTTTCTTTCATTCTATTACCTTAGCCTACGTTACGTCCCGTGTCTTAAGACCACCCTAAGACCATGACTTCACACATTGTGTATCACAACTCACACATGGGCAATACTTGAGATTGGTTGGAGATTATTTCTTAGAGCATAATGGATGAGGCGCTATGATATGATTTACACTGGGGCATACCCCTCTTATCAGTGATGGATTTTTGGAGGTGATGTGATCTACACTAGGGCATACCCCGCTCATCAATGACAGTTTCTTTTGGGATGATGCCTTGCACTAGGGCATAGTTAGTTCGCTTCTTCACTTGGATTGTGATGGATTGGGAGTTGTGGGATGACCCTACACTGGGGCATTTTCAAAGAGCACTTTTATTGGAGATATAATCACTCTACTTGATATTTTGCATTGTGACACACTCTACTCATCGATGATTGATTTTTGAGATGACAATTTATTTTGAGACAAGGTTACTTCAAAGATTGTGTATGGTAGACACAACCACTCTATTTTTTTTCTTTTTTTCTTTTGTGGAGCACAAGGTGATTAAGGTCTATTGAGATTATATTGGTATTTTCATTTTCAACATTGAGATGTGAGATTGGCCTTATTATGATGACACATACTGAGAAATAGCCCTCTCATTGGCGATGGACTTTGATTTATCTTGTAGCATAATCATTTCAAATGGTTTATACTGGGCCATAGCCACTTCATTCACACTCATAGAGCACGTGGATTTTGATTCGTATGTATTATGTTGAGATGTTTCCATTTTTGGCACCAGGAGTAGAGATTGATCGATTTGTTGACGTACACTAGGCATGATCTTTCTCAGCAGTTGTTGACTCGGATACACTACTTTATATTGGGACATAGCCAGGATGGAGAGTATTTTTCATTGGAGCATAGCCACCCTATTGGATCCTTTACACTGAGGCACATCAATCTTTTGGAGGGAGCTTAGATTGATTCTTTACATTGGAGCATCTGACGGGTGATATAGAGATCATTGGATTGTTTCATGCTGTCCTCATTGCATACTGGGGAATAGCCACCTAGTTGGATGTTTTGACATCGAGACTTGACTTTTTGTTTATGATTGTTGCTTTCGATAGATTATTGAGCTATTGATACCTTGGGTTTAGTCTTCTCGATATAATTGGATGATCTTGGATACCTGTTGATTACTACTCAAAAAGTGCTCTTTTATAGCTTCTTATAAACTCTTTTAAACACTTTTGAGTAGTATTTATTACCTTTTAACTCAATTAGCACATTAAGGACCCTTGCAAGTGTTACTAATCAGTTTTTGGCAAGTTTTGATGTTTTTGATAGCTTTTTTATCATTAAAACAAGCCAAGAATGAGGGAGAACTTGGCCTAGTATATGGCAAAGCAAGATTGAATCCAAATTACACGAATAATCCAAGTTTGGGAGAGCTTCGAAGCCTTTGCCAAATCAATCAAGTATGCAAGGAAAAAAAAAAAAGAAATCTAACATTCAAGAATTTTGCAACCCTTTGCGAAATATTCGCAAGCTTGCGAATTGCCCAAGAAGGAATTTCACAAGCCTTGCGAAACTGAGGATGAATTTCGCAACCCCTTGAGAAATTTTTGCAAGCCAGAAGGAATTTTGCAAGCCTTGCGAAACTGATGAATTTTGCAAGTCCTTGCGAAATTTTCCTATAAATCTTCGATATTTTTGCACCGACTCCGTTAGATTTTTATCTCAAGATATTTTGTGTAATTACCTATTCTCTCCTTGTAATCAGCTAAAGATCTTTTAAGATATTTAGGATATCTAATTGAGGGGTTGAAAATATATCTCTATATATGTCTTAAGATATCTCTTTTTGTAATATCTATCTCAGAATCTCGGAAGAAATTCTTGGGGGATCACTTGTACATTTTTAGTAAGAAATATACAGAGCTTTGCTCTGTCTTACCTACTCATTTTGATTTTATTTTCTTTCTAGCCAAACAACCTCTGAGGATGTTTTCTCAGAGGATGACTGGCTAGGCTTTTTGTTTCTTGGACTGAAGGAAGCTAGATAAGGGATCCGGATACAAAAGTGGGAGTTTTCTTTGTTTCAGTTTTTAATGAAAAGAAGTTGTGACCCGTTAATGGTTTTTATATTTTTAGTTAACTTAAAATCCCTTATAATCATCTAGGCCAACACTTGGTAATCTTTTCGGACTCGGTCCATAGAGATCCATTAGTTATCTCTTGTGATCCATTAGAATAGCCAACACTTGGTAAGCTTTTGGACTCCCTGGAGACATCCATTAGTTATCTCTTACGAGCTTTTGAAGGGTAATCCAAGGTTAAAGATCACCTTGAATGGCCAATACTAGGTGAGAGGTATGAACCATTGCAAGATGCATCAGTGAGAGGATTTTAGTCTTTGAAACCATTAATTGGAAGTAGTGTAACACACCGGTTAGGGAAATAACTATAGGTTAAATCCCTAATGCGAGGAAAAGATCCGGAATCTCCCCTTTTGTATAAGGAACCTGAACCTAGCGACCTGAAACTCCAAGAAACCCTTTCTTTTTAATTAATCTCAATTACTATTTTTGGTTGGATTAAAACCAATCCTTTTAAATCAAACTTATGCTTTCTTTTAAAGCTAACTTAGAAAAGAAAAAGCACCAATCCAGTTCTTTAAACTAATATCGCTTGTGAAATGAAAACTCATCCCTATGGACAATCCTAGAACCATTATGCTATGCTACCCTAGTATATGGTAATTTAGGTTTACTCCCGTTTGAGGACTGAATCAAAAGAACACCAATTGGGGATGAATCACCTACCTACCTTTCATTTCATACTTAGACATTTCACCCTTGATACTTTCATGCCTTCTATCTTACTAGAGCCTAATCATCACCTTATTTTATCCTACACATCTCACCATGACACATGACCTCACATCTTTCTCTCAATTAGGAGAAGATGTAGATCAGTCCTTGATTTCTTTGGTTGTGCTTTCATACATCTTTTGGACTTTAGGTTCAACATTTTCCACGATGGCAGGGCTTGAAAGATTGTTGATTTATCAGTGATGATGCTTCCATTTTGATAGATGGCATGTTGAGTCTTGATTTGGTTGCTCTTTTCATTTTGAGCACTAGTCATCATTGATTTTATTTATCAGTTAGTTTTGTTTTTTTAGCATGGTATCATGATGCATGGTCTTATTTGGCATTACTTATTTGAGGTTAGACATTTTCATTACATGATAGATGAGCATATTTCAGAGTATAGTAGTTTTGAAGCATTGTGTATATCTATTTTTTCACCATTACATACTGGGGCATACCCCTTTATCCCAGAGTGCCAAACCTTTCAACAAACTTTCATTCACCTTTTGATCTAGTTGTTGACCCCTTCGAGTTGCATACTGGGGCATACCCTCCTTCCCTAGGGTTATCGGACCTTTCACAGGCTTCATTATCTTTTGACCTAGTTGTCAATCCTCATGAGTTGTCATATTGGGGCATATCCTCTCCTACTGAGTTTGCTTGCATCATTATCCTAGTTATCCTTTGGCTTTGAGCCACTTGATCAAATCATCATCATGTTAGTTCAATTCAAGTTGGGACCGCACCTATATCAATCGATAATTCATCTTGTCAATTCAGTTTGAGTTTTGGGGTCGCACCTTTATCGATCGACCATCTTCCTGTCAGTTTGTGCTCAATTCGAGTTGGGACCGCACCTATATCAATCGGTCATTGTCTTGTCAATGAGTTTGAGTTTTTGGGACCGCACCTATATTAATTGGTCATTGTTTTGTCAATTTGAGTTTTCGAGTTAGGATCGCACCCATATCGATCAGCCATTTTCCTATTAGTTTGAGTTCAATTTAAGTCTTTGGGATCGCACCTGTATCGATTGGTCACTGTCAAGTCGGTTTGAGTTTGAGTTTTCGGGACCACACCTATATTGATCACTCATCTTCTACGTCAGTTTGAGTTTAGGACCACACTTATATCGATCAGTCATTCATCTTGTCAGTTTAGTTAGAGTTTTGGGGTCGCACCTATGTCAATAAACCATTTTCCTATCAGTTTGTGTTTAGTTTGAGTTGGGACTGCACATATATCAATCGGTCATTGTCTATTCAGTTTTAGTTTGAGTTTTCAGGACCTTACCTATATTGATCGGTCATTATTTAGTCAGTTCAACTTTGAGTTTTCGGGACCGCACCTATATCGATCAGTCATTCATCTTTCCAGTTCAGTCAGAGTTTTGGGGTCACACCTATATCAATCGACCATTTTCCTATCAGTTTGTGTTCAGTTCGAGTTGGGACCGTACCTATATTGATCGATCATCTCTTGTTAGTTCAGTTTGAGTTTTGGGACCGCACCAATATCGATCGACCATCTTCTTGTCTTGTTAGTTCACTTTGAGTTTTTTGGGACTGCACCTATATCGATCGACCATTTTCTTATCAATTTTTGCTCAGTTTGAGTTTTCGGGACCGTACCTATATCGATCAGTCATTCATTTTGTCAGTTCAGTTTTTGGGACCACACCTACATTGATCGATCATCTTCTGCGTCAGTTTGAGTTCAGTTTGAGTTTAGGACTACACCTATATCGATTAATCATTCGTCTTGTCAGTTCAATTAGAGTTTTGGGGCCACACCTATATCGATTGGTCGTATTCCTGTCAATTTATGTTCAGTTCGAGTTGAGACCGCACCTATATCGATTGGTCATTCTCTTTTCAATTTGAGTTTTCGAGTTGAGACAGCACCTATATCGATCGATCATTGTCTTGTCAGTTTGAGTTTGAGTTTTTGAGTTGGGACCATACCTATATCGATCGGTCATTATCTTGTCAGTTTGAGTTTTTGAGACCTCACCTATATCAATCGATCATTCATCATCTATGTTAGTTTGAGTTCAATTTGAGTTTTTGGGACCGCGCCTATATTGATCGGTCATTGTCTTGTAAGTTTGAGTTTTTGAGACCTCACCTATATCAATCGATCATTCATCATATATGTCAGTTTGAGTTCAGTTTGAGTTTTTGGGACCACACCATATCGATTGGTCATTGTCTTGTTAGTTTGTGCTTTTGAGACCACACCTATATCGATCGGTCATTCATCATCTATGTCGATTTGAGGCCAGTTTGAGTTTTTGGGACCGCACCTATATCGATCGGTCATTGTCTTGTCGGTTTAAGTTGGGATACCTATATCGATAAGTTATTTATCTTGTCAGTTCAATTTGAGTTTTTAGGGACCGCACCTATATCGATTAGTCATTCATTTTGTCAGTTCAATTGAGTTTTTGAGACGACACCTATATCGATCGGTCATTCATCATCTATATCAGTTTGAGTTTTTAGGACTGCATCTATATCGATCGGTCATTGTCTTGTTAGTTTGAGTTTTTGAGACCTCACCTATATCAATCGATAATTCATCATCTATGTCAGTTTGAGTTTTTGGGACCACACCTATATCAATCGGTCATTGTCTTGTCAGTTGTGCTTTTGAGACCGCACCTATATCGATTGGTCATTCATCATTTATGTCGATTTGAGTCCAGTTTGAGTTTTTGGGACCACACCTATATCGATCGGTCATTGTCTTGTCAGTTTGAGTTGGGATTGTACCTATATTGATAAGTTATTTATCTTGTCAGTTCAATTTAAGTTTTTCGGGACCGCACCTATATTGTTCGGTCATTCATCTTATCAGTTTAGTTGAGTTTTTGAGACTCCACCTATATCGATCGGTCATTCATCATCTATGTCAGTTTGAGTTCAGTTTGAGTTTTTGGGACCACACCTATATCGATCGATTATTTATCTTATTAGTTTAGTTTGAGTTTTTTGGGACTGCACCTATATCGATTGGTCATTCATCTTGTCAGTTTAGTTAGAGTTTTGGGGTTACACCTATATCGATTAGTCATCTTCATGTTAGTTTGTGTACAATTCGAGTTGGGACTGCACCTATATGAATCAGTCATTCATTATGTCAGTTCAGTTTGAGTTTTTTGGGATCGCACCTATATTGATCGGTTATTCATCTTGTCAGTTCAATTAGAGTTTTGGGGCTGCACATATATCAATCGATCATCTTCTTATCAGTTCAGTTCAACTTGAGTTTTGGGACCACACCTATATTTATCGGTCATTATCTTGCTTGTCTTCGAGTCACGCTTACCTAGTTGAGTCTTGTTTGATCTTGAGTCACACCTTCTTCGGGTTAATTCTTTCTGAAAATCAATCATTCCTTATCTTTCTTATCATTGAGTCGTTCATCGTGTCACGGTCCAGTGCTATTCATTGCATATACACCCCTCGCATTAGTTGTATCTTTGTCTAGTGTTTCACCTCCCTAGTATGTGTCCCTAATCCTGAGCTTATCATGTTATGTGTTTAGACCAAAATTCGGGATCTTTTCTATTCTTCAGTATAGTTCACTTCATTCCATTCACCTCTCACATATCCTTGATTCATTCATTTCACTCGTGATCTCTATCGAAGAGGGGCATATTAGTTAACCCTCTTTTTGGTCTAGGTTTTTTTGGTATTTTAAACCACATTTTGACCACCTTTTATGAAGTTTTAGTAACATGTGCATGAAGGAGTGGGCTGATAGTGACCTTTTCAGAGGAGCAACTAGCATGTGACGTGTGGCAAGGGAATATTCTACAGGCCGTTATAGAGGAATGGGGTTGCTTGAGTAGGAGGCAGGGTTGTTGCTTGAGGGGCAAGACAGCTTGTGGGGGAAAACGAGATAGCTGGGCAGAGGGGAGTGAGAAGCCTTAGGAGAATGAGAGAGAGGAATATGCTGGAACCTTTTGAAGGGTTTTGGAGAGAAAGAGTTGTAGGTTGTTAGAGGAGGAAAGGGTTTTACAGAGGAGGGAAGAAGGAGAATATGAGGTTTTTCTTTTTCTGGGACTCAAGGGATTGGGAGAGAACTGAGAAAATGTGTGAAATAGAAAGAGTGAACCAATAGAGAGAGGATTTTAGCTTCAGTGAGGTCCATTCCAGAGAGAGTGAGAGAGGAGAAAGAGGCATTTCGATCTAAGCAAAGGAGGAGGAGCTTGTCGTTTTGGTCCAGGTATGATTTCAGCATGCTTTACATTTCCCATTTTGGATTGTTCTATTCTGCTTCTTGCTGATTTTAGGTTCATCTTGGTGCTTGAATGTGGACATTTGATATTATGCATATTTGTGAAATCTTAGACTGATTTTCATGCATTTTTGTTGATTCTAGTCTGGCTCCTTTAGCTCTGCTTGTAAATAACTTGTGCATTCCTCTGTTCATGAACAACTTGAATATGGATCCATCACCGAATCTGATTTTTGAAGATCATGCTCTTGCTTCCTTTTGATTCCATCTATATCCAACCCGTTGATATTTATGAAATGGAGCTAGATTTAACCGTTTTATTTCCGTTCGTATACGCTTTGTTTCTATTTTTACTTTCTCCTCTGTTTTTGGTATATTTGGAGTGTTGGGTATTACGTTTGGGTTAGCCGTCTTGGTCGGAATGCTTCTAAGAGAGCTTAGGTGAAGAAGATGATGATCATTAGTGTTGAATTGATTTAATAGATTCAACTATGAAAGAATTCTAGCTGTTGAGGGTGTCTTCCAAGCTTAGGATTGATTCTGTTGGCACCATTAATTAGCATGAAGAGTACCCTTGGTGCTTCCGGGGAGCAGTGCTTGAATGTAAGGTTGTAGTTGCATAGTATGGGCAAACATTCATGGGTTTACTTTTATCAGAGGCATCACCACAGAAGATTTGCTCGCAAATTGGGTTGTGCACCTTTGATGGGACTCGTGGTGTTGGCATGGGCATTGAGAGTGTTGTGGATGAGAAGAATGGTGACAAGTTATTTGTCATACATGATGTTGGATGCTCCGCTTGTGAGATGATAGTTGTTTAGATGCAAAGCCAGCTTCGGCAGAATCAGACACAAGAGCGTATATTGGAGTATGTGAATGAGCTTTATGCATAACTACCGAGCCCAATGGGAGAATCAACTATGGATTGTTTACAACTTTCTTCCATGCCTAATGTTTCCATTACTATTGGTGGTAAAGTTTGTGATCTCTCAGCAAATGAGTATGTGTTGAAGGTGGGTGGCAACTGGCTTGGAAGTAGTCCTAAAGAGAAATTCAAGATGGAAAGAATAAAAAAGGTTTTAAAATAATTTATTTGCACCTGGACAGCATCCCTCGATCTCGACGCAGATCTTTAGTTTCTATTCCAGGTGGTGAGGTCCCTGTTGACGGTGAGATGACCTCCACTACTGCTTCGTAAGTCAACTTGCTCTTTATTCCAACGAGCTTATGGATCAAAATCCAGTTGGACCAGCTATGGTTCATCCTTCTGAGATAAGAGCTCGAGAGAAGAGAAAATTCAGGTCTGTTCAGGATGTGGCAAACCTACAGGAAGTCGAATCTTTGACTATTCATGGAGCCTTCAGGTTTGGAGGTCATAGGGCCTCAATTCTTAAAATGAAGGATACAGTTCATGCTGCTCATGAACATGCAACGACAAGGCTATTATTCTCTCATCTATTTGCGGTTCATTGTCCCATTCCAATTTTCTTGCCTTTGATGTGAAATTTAATAAATTTCTCCATTAGCTAATAAGGGAATTTGAGGAAATGCGGTGTGTGCCATTGCATGAGGTAGCCTACAGTTTTGATCTTTTGCAGAAAAGCCTCAAAGGTAGTAAAAGAGGTTAAGAAAGACAGTTTTTGAGACTTGGAAATGAACTGCCAAAGGAAGCCTTGGAGCTATTTATGAAAACGCAAGAACCTTAAAATCCACTAAAAGCTGATGAGTTTGCAGGTTTTTCGAAGGTGCAGTATGTGATCCCAACATTGGTACAAACATTGAGAACTTGAAGATGAACAGAGGAAGAGTCCAGGTGAAAGCAAAACATGCGGATAGTTGCAGCTTCAAAGGAACTGAATTGAGTGACCTAGATAAGTACCAAGATCTTGAATCTGGTTGTTCCGAAGTTGGAATCATTCTTGAGAAGTTTTAGCAACATACTAGAGCTTTGCCCATCAACCTAAAAATACTTGGAGCAGGTCTTAAGGTTGGAAAAGGGTTGCTTATATTTGAAACAGTTTTGCCTCCGTTAATGCTCATTTTTATCGAGCAATGGTTTAATCTATCTAACCAAAGATTCAGCTTCCTTAAGAGTTTATAACTCGAGAAGTGCCACCTTATTATCTATTATGGAGTTTCCAACAAGCTGTAGGGGTAGGTTGAAATCCTTTGCTCTAGTGAATTGTTTTGGGAAAGGAACCATCCATTTAGACTGGTAAACCATAAGGAGTTCTTGATATTCAATAGAATGGTTCAAAGCTTTGGACGTGCATCTATAAGCTGTATATACGGGCTTTTGTGATGAGTGTAAGAGGAGATTGGTTTTGTCATGGCTTATCGGGGAAATCCCATGGTAACAGATATCTTGTTTTAATGCTTAGAATTGGACCAATTTTCAGCAACTTCCCTCTGTTGACTAAGTGCTAGAAACTTCCAAAGGAAACCATTGAAGAAATTATGGGAACCCCAAAGGAGCTACCATTTTGTTGAATTTTTTTATTTGAAGAGCATTTTCTTTTGCTTAATCCACCAAAGAATCATCAGCGAGGAATATTGAAGATGAATATTGGCAGAATTATGTAGGTAAGGAGCTTCAAGGTAAAATCTGGTTGCGGGACCCATTCCACTCCTGCATAGTTATGCATGGCCGCCATTGGGATTGCATGCCCACCTCAGCCTCTTATTTCTTCATTTTTTTTTATGTTAAAAATAACTTTCCAAACTCCAGTTTTCAAATAATTTTGAAAACTCCAGTTTTCAAATAATTTTTAAAATTGTAGTTTCCTAATAATTTCAACCTTTCAATTTTTCATCCTTAGAATTTTTTAGGTCCTAAAAACCTCATTTTTAATAAAAATTTGTTGCCATCTTCTCTTCAGCAAGCATTTTTCACATCTTCCTTGATTTTTAAATGTTTTAAAATAAGTGAGAATAAATTTCATAATTTCAAATAATGGAATTGATTTGTGCAAAAATAATTTGGGCTTTGGTGGGGCCCAACATATGTGATTTTCTCATTGATTGATTGATTGCTATGCTTGATTGACTTGCTCCACTCTATAACAAGCATGCGATTATTCTGCGTTGGTTTACTAACCTTTGTTTTTTATGAAGCAATCAGCTCACTACTCAGGTACAAACCTTGATTTTCTTTTTCATTTAATTATTTCTAGATTGGTATTCTTTTGGTATCCATGTTTAATATATCAATTGTCTTACTTGCTTTAATTTATTTAGTAGAGGCCTAATTCTTAGTTCTTAGAGGGGTACTATGGTCTATCACCGTACATTCCCAATAAGTAACCTAACCCCTGAGCCCAGATTTGTTTTTTTTACAGACCATTTTCTCCAAATAAGGAGTCACACTTAAAGTTTTCTTTCTTATTTTGTTTTCCCTTTAAAAATAAAGCAAAAATAAGTGGCGACTCCAAGTCATTTTCTAAGAAAATAAATTATTTTCAAATAAAAAGCGAGTTCGCCATCAAGTGGAAACACATGCGAGAAATGCAGGGTCCACACCTATATACTGTTAATCCATGGCTCATTCAACAAAACACACTCCTTCACTCTTAAGACACCAGTAACATAGGAAGTCCTCTAAGAGCTTTTCCCTCCTTCCCCTTTATGCTTTGCCTCCCAAACGAAAAAAATAAAAAAATTAATAAATAAATAAATAAAAAAGCACCATGAACACCCTGTTGAGTCATTTTCTACTTCCCATCTAATCGTCCTCCTGTCAATTGACCATCTTTGTTAATCTCGTTGCCTTCAATTATCACCTCTCAATCATTCAAGCCATACAAAACCAGAAAGAGAAAGGTGAGAGCCCATGTACCAAATATGGTAATAGCCCAATAATCAAACAAAGGCTCAAGCCCAAATCCAAACCAACAAACCAGTTTAAAAATTCAACAAATAAAGCCCAAATCAAATATATAAACAAATTAGGGCCCAAATCATGACCCAAAAACAAAACTCAATAATCCAATAATCTGACCCAAATCAATAACCTAACCCGAATGGAAGCCTAAACCAAATAGGGGTTCATAGCTAAGCTTAAAAACAAGTCCAAGTTTGCAAACAGTTACTGTAGAGATCATAAAAGGAAAACTTACCAAGTTTTGAAGAACTATTGAGGAAAAACTAAAGTGGCGGCCATGGATGAAGGAGTGGTGGTTAATGGTGGTGCATTAGTGGAGATGTAATATTTGCGGTGAAGAGGCATTGTCGGAGGTGTAGTCAGCAACGAAGGTGGGTTTAGAGAGAGTGAAAAAAAATGAGATAGATAGGGTTTGGGGTAGCGTGTGGTCGAATTAGTGGCCAACGGTGAGAGGAGCAACAACGGTGAGGATATGAGTCATGGGTATGGTGTCGGTGAGGGAAGGGAGGAGAGGAAGTAACAGAGAAAAAATGAAAGAGAAAGAGGAAAGAAAAAAAGGAAGAGAGAAGAAAACGCAAATGGGGAAAAGAAAAAAGGATTAAAGAATAAGAAAAAAAATAAAATAATAATAATAATAATAATAATAATAAATGAAAATGAATAAAATAACAAGAAAATATAATGAAAAAATTAAAATTAAAATAATAATTTTAAAAAACTTTAGACAAATTTTGAGTCTACAATAGTTATAAAAACCGGATTGGATCGACTAGTCCAACCGGTCGAACCGTTGATCGACCGTCTTCCCATTCCAGTTCGCAAAGTTAGACCACTAATGAATTGGACCGGTCATGAACTGCTTAAACTAGTGGTTCAACCATCGACCCGGACGAACTACCTGGTTTTTAAAGAACTGGCCAAGGTAAAAGGCTGATGAGCTTTAGACATTTTTCCCAAAGCAAGTTGGGTTCCAACTTCCAAGGTATATTAATAACAGAATATTAATAGTCGAAAAACACCTTTGCACTAGAAAAGATTTGAGCCCAATTGTCCTTCAGGTGGAAATGAAGCAGCTCAACCAAGATGCTATTTATCTTTTTATATTATTTTTGTACAAGATATATATATGTGTGTATATCACGTTTATTTTTATTACAATTATATAATCATAATTATAAAAATAATATAAATTAATTAATATAATATTTTAAATTTTTAAATTAATGAAATAAGTAGCCATAGAAATAAAATTAAATGTTATAATTTTTATCTTAAATGTATAATCAAACTTAAATATTATACATATAGTATTTAATAAAATTTAAAATTTAATACATTTATATCTATGTTTTATGATTTAATTGAAATATTATTAAAAAAGTTAATTATATATATATTATTTTATATAATATATAAATTATATATTTATGACGTCACTGGTTCGACCACCGATTCGACCATTGAACCGTGAACTGATAATTTTTCCGATTCAATGACTGGTCCGATTCTAAAAACATTATTCAATACAAAGGGTCACTTGATTTGAAGTACATTTTTCTAGTGAGAAAATTTATAAAAATATAATTATACGTAGAAAAAAAATAATAGAGTTATTGTATATTAAGGGAAAGAAGAAAAGAGGACATGAAATGACATGACACAAAATGATAATAACAAAGGCAATGCACAAAATAATGATAATAATCTACTTCACTCAATATTTTCATAAATCAAGAGCAATCAAATGTTAATAATATTGATTTTCTTAATTTAGGAAATAATACTTACTTTTTAAATTTAAGAATATTTATTATTTCTTTCTTTGTACAATTCATAATATATTCTTGTATAAATTTATAAAAAAATAAAATAAAATTTATCACTTTCATTGTCAAATTATCAAACTCTTCAATAAATCGATTTTTTATCTATAAATTTATTATTTCAGTTTCAAATTATTTTAAAAAATTCCTAAACTCGTTAATGAATCCAATGCATTAAGTCTTATTTAATGCGAAATTCATTTGCCAAGTGATTTTTTTTTTTTATAGAAAATAACGATTCTATGTATACGAGAAACAATAATAATTCTAAACTAATTTTTATCCATAATTGTTTTCTATTAATTGGATTATTATTTGAGTTTTAAGTTATTTTTAAAATTAGTAGACTCGTTAATGAATCTATACACTAAGTTTTGCTTAATTTAGAATTTATTTGTCTAGTGAAAAAAATTGAAAAAATAAGTTATATATAAAAAATAAACTAACCAAATTATTTAAAATAAATTTTAGTCTATGAGCTTCTAATATTATTGAGTTCCATGACTTTTTAATATTTATTATATTTGTTTTTGAGTTTCAAATTATTTTTGAAGATTAATAAATATTATGTATCAAGTATAATTTGATTTGGAATATATTTGCTTCGTAAATTTTTTTAAAGAAGTTCAAAGAAGTTGAAAAAAGCATATGTGATTTAAAGGAAGATTATATTTGAAGATTTTCAGTATCGGTATTTGATTATAGAGAGTAAAGAGAATGATATCATGTTAGATTTTACTTAACTTTTTTTTAAGGGGTTTTTTTTTTAATTTCTCTATGTTTTCCTTTTGGTTTTTAACATGTGAAAACAACTTTTACTTATCATCTAAAAGTTGTTTTCTATTCCACTTTGTTTTCAAAAATTGAAAATCAAGAACAACAGCTAAATAGTGTTATGAGTTTTTAAAAACAAAAAATTGTTTTTAAATCATTTTGCCAACAAGCTTTAACTCTATCCTCTAAAAGATGAATTCCTATTATCTTTTCCTTTAGAGGTTCTACATTTTTTCTCTCCCCAATAAGGATCATCCAAGGCTCATTAGTAAGACTTACTCCTTCTATTCAAACTATTGGAGTTGGGTGGGTGCTCAAGTTGAGCAGACCTAACCCGATCCTACCAAATAAAAGATAAGGGGGAAGCAGTTTCTGGGAGTTAGAACTGCCAAAAACTACCCTAAAACCACCTCTCTCTCTCTCTCTCTCTCTCTCTCTCTCTCTCTCTCTCTCTCTCTCTCTATATATATATATATATATATATATATATATATATATATATATATCCTATCATTTTTTTTTTTTTTATATTATCCACTTTTCACTGCATCCATCCATTGCATCCACCATTTTTTTTTTTTTGTATATATATATATAAAGTCCTTCGTTACCACTAGAGTACCAGTGCCTAATGTGATATAAATGTTATTTATTGGTATTATATTGTTAATTTCAAGTATGTTGATTACCTGCTAGTGTAGTTAGACTATGACTAAAGACTTGGTATCTAATACAATTTCTTTAATCAAATGATGAATATTGATTTGTACATAAAATAATAATAATAATAATAAAGGACGATAAAAGGAAAATGTCTTTTTCAATAATAATTGGGTCATTCTAATTAAATTTTTTATTGGTTTAAATATTTAATTAAAGTATGAATATAAGTTAAACATTAAAATTAAATTTAATTCTTTTGGTCATGTGCAAAATGGTACAAACAAAGAGAACTAGGAAAGTATTAAGGGGTAGAGGACCTTGGCCGTTTTTGGATATGCTTATGAATTACAAAAGGAACCCTAGCTTTTCTATAAATGAACATGTGGATCATGTCGTTAATATGATCAAGAGTTTGGAAGTGGAATATAATTTTCCGCTAAGCTATAAAAAACAAATTTTACAAATTTCATTAACAGAACCTAAGGTTAAAGTGTTAGAACATATATGAAAATTCATTTAAGAAGGGTCTTAAGTTTTCACAAATAAGTCTTTTGATGACTTAGTAGCCCTTTTTTGAGGAACATATTATTCTAAAGAATACCATTAGACGAACTATAGTGCTCTCTATTTCTTTTAACTTGCAAAGTGTGAGTTTTTCAAATTCTAGTAGGCATATAAATCTTAGAGGGTTATGGTTATTGAAAACAATTTCTAAAGTTGTAAAACACACTATGTATAATCCAAATATTGTTCCTTTTAGCTTCAAGGGAGAAGATTAGTTTTTCTTCTATATATATTACATTTTTTTTCATGCTTTGTACATAAAATGTAAATATTTTGATATGCAAGACGTGACATATATATTTATCTTTTGATGAATTAGTATATCTTTTTTATTCATATGTCTTCAATTCTTTATAGATATATTGTCAACACATGCTAGTTGTATAATATTATTTTATGGAGTGAGAGGTTTTAGGTTAAAGGAAATTTATGTAATTTCTTGCCTAAAATTAGTAATAATTACATAAACTATTTCTAATTCGTAATAATTAAAATTGTATATAGGAGTTGATTGGGACATATTGAACTTTTGTTTCTATTAAAATTTAAGGTTATTACATATTAGAAGATAATTAGAGCAAATATGAGTATCTATATCCATAAAAATAGCAATTAATATGATTTGTGCAATATCTCTATGTAGTAGAATATGTCAACTGCAATTAAGAACATCATAGTAAAACTAAATAATGGTGAGACCCTAAAGGGGTCATATATCCCTATGGATTGGGTCACTATTGATGGAGGTTGGTGATGATAGGTATTCTCAATAGAGGCACCATGATATCTCATGGATTGAGACAGTGTGCCCCCTTGGGTGATCCATAGGACATGTGATATACAAGAGTATGGCCATAGCATTTCCTTTAGTGGAAACTCAACATATGCCCCTTAAAGTTAGAGTATGTCAATTGATCACATAATAAGTGAGATTTGTAACTTAAGGATTAGAGAAGTAATCTTGATAGGTGATACCACTACTTTGTTAGATTACAAACACTAGTTCATGAGGACTCTGCATGTAGTGGATAGTAGGTCACAAACCCCGAACTTCATCTCGTTGTTATTTACATAGTATACTAGAGTGCAATTGATTCTTTTTAGTGGAATGTTGAATCTACTTCAGGATTGGATTTTGAGGAAGCTAGTACTCCTATGGGTCTTAGTAGTCCCTACTCTTAGCTCATATACAATGATGACATGGTTTATAAGGGTTGAATTAACTCTTGGTTCATTCTTATGCATAAGGGTGTTTTGATAATTACACAAGGTTGCACAAGAGATAGTGAACAAGTTTTTTGGATTGGGCTAATTGATTAATTAGACGATCCTGTGTAGTTCATTAATCAATTAGGACCCATTTTGGGCTATATTAGAATGTTTGTAAGTTTATTCACCTTAGATGCTTACCGAACCTTAGGTACTTCCATAAACAACCTTAGGTAGTACCTTAGTAATGTGCCAAACTAAATGGGAAAATGAGTAATTAATGATATTCCATCCAGGATCTGTATAATTTAAAAGTGGTAACAAAGTACTATGAACTCTTATATTGATACATAATTCCTACATAATTTTGTTGTTCTATTGTTTGTAACAAATTTTTATGTCAAGAAGGAAATGGAAGGGGGCATGTTTTGTTATGTTCATGAAGGCGGTGACCTTGTTAAGTGTGTTGATGGGTCTATAGAGTATAAAGGTGGTCGAACCGAATGCATTATCCTTAGCAGGAATATCTCACATGGAGATTTTGTTTCAAAATTGTGTGGTGAACTAAACATTGACCCAACTTCAATCAAATTGGAGTTCACGGTCAAGTTTGACCCTTCATGTCTATTACCTTTGCATGATGACGCATCCTTAGTCAAGATGTTCAAATTCAACATGCTTTGTTGTGTCTATGTCTCCCAATGTACTGAAGTTGTTGTAGACTTGATCACATTGACTAGGTACATATGGGTTTACCACCAGCATATTCAGTTTCTCTAATCACTTTTCAATGAATAATAAATTTGTTTTCGTGTCACAATGGCCCAACACCTAGCGTTACTTCTAATTCGGCCCAAGTAGTTTCCTCCCATGTCAACCCGCCAATAGCCATATGTAATGACTCCCCTACAATTGAGTGATATGGGTTTTCCCAAAAATGTGCTTAATCAAATATGTTTCACCTTGACTCAAGGCGGTTATGAAATTCCATTATGGGTAGCGGACAAATGACTGAACTTCTATGTTGTACCAAAATACTTAGCCTTTTTATGTAGTAACTCTAGTCAAGAAAAACTAGAGAAAAAGTCACTATGGCTTTTGTAGTACTCCGATTATCGTCCTCAGTGAGTGGGTTATGGAAATTATCACTACTAAAATAAATGAATTGTTTTTGTTTAAATCTTAAAGTGAAAAATAATATGTGATTGAAGTGAAACTAATTAAAATAACTAAATTAATAATAAAAAAAACAAATATTGATTTTTAATTAAATCGATTCAAGTTTGGGGCTTTCCACAATCCAACTTAAGGTATAGAAATAGAGAGAACAAGGGTTTCTTAAGTAAAGTGATCTTAAGGTTTTGGAATCCTTGGTTGCTTGCGATCAACTTGAGTTCTATAACTCAAAATTGCATTCGAAACCTAATTTTTCCTTTTTGAAACAAATTCCTTAAATCATCAAATGAATGAGATTGATTACCAGTTTAAGATTTGGCTTTTTAACCCTTCCTACTTCTTATAACTTTGTTTTGGGGCAAATAATGATAGGGAAAACCAGGATAACTAATGATCAAGAATTACCAAGAATCACTAGTATCAAGTAAAAACCTATCGTATCATTCCCTAAACTAACTCACAAGTATAAGATATAAAAAAATTGATAAATTATCACCCAACCAATAATTAATCTTATTATTATAATAATTTACCCATTGTCCCTATAGGTTTTCATGTTTCAAACCCCAAGTTGGCTTCTTAGCCTCTCATGGGGTGATGTCACATTCACAATCCATAATAGGGTAAAAATCCATAATTTGAATCAAAATAAACTAAAAACAATATATTTAATAAAGAAGAAAAAGAAAACAAACCAAAGTTCTCATATTCTTCCACCTTCAATGTCAAACTCTTTGAATAAAGATCTAAGATTTCTAAACCCTAGAACAAAGAGAGTTTATATAATATCATCAATTACCTAATATGTGGCACACTCTCATTGGCCACTTATTACAAAATAATTACCTAAAAATGACTAAAAATATAATAAAAAGATGATTTCTAGTCATGTAGGGCCCACTTAGGGCAAATGGAGTGTTCTAGCTACAATTTCCGAGGTAGAGGAGGCAAAACATTAAAGTTTCGATGGGTGAATTCGAAATTGGGGTCATTTCAAATTGGATTTTGAATTCATAAGTTGAATTTCAAAATCATTTTGAAATGGCCCTTCAGCTTTGTGCAATTGTCTTCAAATGATCATAACTTCTTTATTTCAACTCCGATTTGCATACCATTTCAATTTTTGGACTCCTGACTTCCCAAGCTTCAAAAAAATATATAGTATGTATAAAATGGACTCCAGGAAGTGCTCCAAATTTGTCCTCAAATGTAAAGTATATGTTACCATTGGATTTTGAGTTATAAATTTCCATGCAGCTGAATCTTGCTTCATGCCTCATTTTCCATGTTTTCTTGCCTTCTTTCTTACTCCATAATGGTCATTTCTAATCTTCCAAACTCTTGATATCATTGTCTTGCCTTTTCTCATGGTCCATGAGTCTTGACTCACTTATTTCCTCATTTAACCCTTTCTTGATCTTTCAAAATTTAAAGTGATTCAACTTGCACCATTTTCTTCCCTTGAACCTGAGATAAATCTCTAAAATACAAGTTAAACTCATGGCTAGGGCCTTAGATTTGATTTAGGTCAAATTGGGTGATTTGAGTTTCCTTTAGTGCACAAATCATATCGAATATGTGCCATTAGAGCACATATTTTGGCTCCAATCATTCCCCCTCAACCTAAACTTTACCAATCCCTAGCCAATGAAAAGAGTACAAAAAGAATGAAAAATATGTAATGAGATTCATGAAACCATAGTGACTCAACATAACATGTTTCACACACAAGATACCCAAGTAGTCAAATTTCCTAAAATTGAGCAAGTGAACACAAGATTTGCAATTTCTTAGTTTTCTCACCTTATCTTTGTATACATAAACATGCATCCATGTTTAGCATTCCCCTTAGTGTCTCTTGATTTCCCCTTGATTGGTTCTTTCCACCTAAACCTCATGTGCTTAATTTTTGTGTCCCCTCATAGTATTGTTCTTAAGACTTTTTCTTAAACTCAAATTTCATCATTCTTTAAGTTAAAAATGGAAGAAAATTTATTTTGATATTTCTTTCTTAGTGTAGGAAATCTCCTTCTATATGGCTCAATAGGGATCCACCGGCAACTCCTGAGTTTTCACTCAAGGTACTAGGTATTGAGGACCTTTATAAGCCACTTGCTCCTCAGGTATCACCCTAGCTCAACATAGAACAAGGTTGAATTTCCCAAACATTTATTCCTCTTTTTTTTTCTTTTTTTTTTCAAGATTGAGTTTAGCTTGTGTAACGAGCAAGATACCAATGACTCCTAACTAGTTGGTTTAGGGCACCAAGGCTTGAAGACATAAGGCCATTACCCCTCGAATAATTGCTCAAGCTTAAATCAGTCATTTTCAATTTTTTGTTTCATTTTTTATGATATATATATATATATATATATATATCCTATTGTTGGTTAATAACAACTCCTTTTAAGCTAAAAAAAAATTATATTAATCAATATACCATGAGGGTACATGTGACTTGTGTGTGCTTTGAGTCTTAAATAGAAAATAACCATCAAAGAAAAATTGAAAGTATCTCAAGGATTTAACCTAACTATTTTTGCACTTGAAGGTATATGAAGAAAAGGTAAGTGAATTAATACTCTTGCTCTAACTATATTTCTTCTCAAATTCTAAAGAAATAATTCTACTTAAAGCATTCTCATGCAAAATAAACCATGTGTGGACCCGCATTTTTCACTTGCGTCCCCACTCGATCAACGAGACTCGCTTTTTTATTTGTTTTTTGTGAAAATTTGATTTTTGGAAAAAAAGTTGGAGTCGCCACTTATTTTATTTTATTTTTTTAAAGGGAAAATAAAACAAGAAATAAAACCCTAAAAAATGACTCCATAATTTTTGGAAAAGCGTGTCTTTGAAAAACCCGAGTCCAAGTCCGGGGATCAAGTTACTTATTAGGAAGGTACCTTTAAAAGGTAGCACCCCTCTAAGCCCTATAAAGGTCTCTACTGACAAAATTAAGGGAAGTGTGGCAATTAATCAGTTAATTATAGATACCTAAATAGGCTAGGTGATTTTAGAGAGTGGCATGTCAAACACAATCAAATTGCAATAAAGGAGAGTTAGGATGCATACCTGAATCACTCTTCAAGCGATATCATAAAACATAAAAGTTAGTGTAGAAATGTAGCACACAACATTTATTTTATTCAAGCAAATCAGGCATATATCAAGACATCCAAGAATCACATCAAATATGGATATGGTCATCAACGGCATACAAGTCCATAGAGTTCTAAAAAAAATAGATGGGAAGAGAGCGTACCTGAATAGCAAGCTAGTACCTCTCTATGGGAAACAAGAGCATCTCAACAATAAATACGAAACAAACTCATGTATATCATCAAGAAGAATCAAAAATCAACATATCAAGCAAACAATATTGAAGAAGGTATCATGAATGTCGGGCCCCCACCAAAGCCCTAATTAATTTCGCATGAGTTGGTTCTATGAATTCCATTGTTTGGAATCATAAAATTTGTTCATGCTTATTGAAAATCAAGAAAATCAGTTGAAAATCAAATAAAATAGTGAAAACACGTGCCGGAAGGAATGTGGCAGCAAAAGGGTGTTGAAATCTGGATTTTGTACTTAGAAGCTTGTAAGGAACCTTAGAGAAAACCAAATTCAATTTTTTTTATAGGAAAAGGTTTTGAAATCCGGCTTTAAGACGTATAAGATCACAAAAAAAATGAAGAAGAAACAATAGGAGGAGTACGATGTGAGGCAAAGTGACCACGTTGGAGCGAGGTCGGGGGTTATGACCAAGTTTGCACTGTTGGTGATTGCAGGCACTGCTGTCATTTTCTCTGGATTTTTCCTTCTGCTCTCTCGTATGCATCTAAGTACCTTACATCACTGCATTCCCGGACCTTTTCTAATTCCTTGAAATCCCCCTACATTCAGATACAACATCAATATTGTTAGAGCAAGTGTCGGCATCTTCTATGACCTCCTCATTAGTTTCTTCTGATATTTCAGATACAGAGCTGAGACATCCACTTTCTTTTCACCACTCTGTTTCTGTAGCATCTCTACTTCCATTGCTCTTGTGATGGGAAATCTTTCAGAGTCTTTGTTGAAACCTTCTACCACCTGTAGGTTTATAGTTTTAGTCTGCACTTCAGAATCTGTCGTTCTAGGATTTTCAGCGAGTATTGTCTCAGAATGCTGTTCCTATTTAACCGATTCAACTTCAATGGATACGGCTGGAAACTCCCTGATGTCTCTCTCTTTCTCTATGATCAGTTCTTTGTTGTTTTCATACTCTTCTGCAGGTTTCTCAGCTCCCTCAGGAACCCCTACTGGCAGCTTCGTGATTCTATCACTTTCTATTGGAGAATTTGAGCGTTTCATTGCAGACGCGTTTCTTTGATGCTCTAACCGTGATACTTCATCTAGAGTAATGCATTCTTCTTTTAATGGTTTGTTTGGATCGATTTGCTGTATATTATCATTGAGCAGCATCAATCCAGAAATTTCAAATACCTTAAGCTCTTTCTGTTGCAAGCATGTTTCTTCTGCTGCCTTTGTAGCAAAAGAATCTTCGAAATTCTCACATAGACTTTGAGGTTTCCCTTCCTTGTGAGGCTTCTCTTCTTGCACTTTGTTTCCATCAAGTAAAGTTACAGACAGAGCAACGTCATTTTCGCCAAGAAGTTCAACTGTTTCTAGTACCATCGCTCTAGATTCCAGGCTTATAATCAAGTATGCACGATACTCATCATCCTTAGTAACCATCTTGGTAGAATCAGCATTATGACCACGTGTGTTTTGTGACAAACTGTCCAAATTCCTTTGCAACCAGGTAGTTCAACCTCAGTGATCATTTCTGGACGAATTGATTGCTGCAGAATAGAGAGCACCATTCTTTCCATGACCCGAACAACACATCAGTTCATAATTACTTTGTTTAACAATGCCAGTTGCTTTTAGGTCAGCATTAATTCAAAGACCATAGGCGAAGTCTTTCAACGGACCAACATTGATGAGTGAATCACTCACTGAAAGTGAAAATGTCTTCTGTGATGTTTCTGTAAATTGCTGAAATGGAATTCTGCATTCTGGCATCAGTGATCCCGGTTTTGACTTTAATCGGCCTTGTAACAAGTGCTTTCTGTTTAGGTGATGAGCGAAAGCAGATAACAGATGCACAACCAATGTCCTTGACATCTTCCTTTAGAGCAAAATTGAATAACTTCTCGTCAATGATCAAAGCCAATGCCTTAGAGTCTTCACTTGCTATGTTAAGCAGTGCCTCACCCTCACTTATCTGTTGAATGACCTTCGCTTTTGCTACCTTGTCAACAGCAAATTTATCCCTTACTTTCTCCAGTGCTTTAATTCCTGGAGTTCCTGAATTTATTATCACTTACTTCATTCCTTGTCTAAGCAAGCTATAGGCATACCCAACGTTTATTGCAGTCTCCATCTTATCTCCGGTCAGAAACCGCAATTTTATTCTAGCTTGCGCAAGCTTGTTAATGCAGTGATCTCTACAGCTTGCGCAATTTTTTTTCTTTAACACATTGTTCTCTAGACTCAAATACTGCTTCAGAAGCTCCTTTGATTTCTTCAGCTTCATCTACTTGTGGCTTTTCCACCATTCTGCCCTTCTTGTCTCTGTACTCACATGCAATAGTCGGAAGTTTAGACACCCCTTCAGAGGTTGCTTCAAGCTTAATTTTGTCAACTTCTTCACCCCGAAACTCTGTTTGATTCTGCCCTGTTTGTAGATTCTGGTGCCTTAACATAAGGTTATTTGAATTCAGTTGTTGATACCCACTGCAACTCTTTGAGAACTGAGGCCTCAGAATTACTTGTGCATGGTTTTTTATCAAATGATACTTGCAAAGAATCACTGCCAGGCCTTACCACAGAATCTAATTGTTGTACTGAAATTATTCAGGTTGAAATTTATAGCTTCTCCATTGTCAATGTACCTGCCATCTAAGAAGATAGCAAGGTGCTCTATTGCAAGAACACAGCTGGCTGATTGTTCCGTGAAGCACTCGTTATCTGATCCAAGCACTCGTTCAGCATCTCCAAAAACACTTTACCCTTCTTTGACGTTCTTGAAGTGTGTCTCCCAAGCATACAGCTTCAGGATTTTTATGTTTAGAAGTGATTCTGTAATAGCCTTCAGCTTCCATAACCAGAATTTTATCGACTTCGAAGAGAAACTCCACTTGATGAGCCACCAAAATTATAGTTTTATGAGCAAAAGCAGCTATGACTTTTTCATTGAGAGGAATTGCAGCTGTATGTGCATCCACTGCACTGGAAGGATCATCCGGGAGGTAGATATTGGCATCATTATAGACAGCTTGCGCAAGTTGAATCCTCTGCTTCTGTCCTCCACTGATATTAAGCCCTCTCTGACCGATTTCTGTTTCATCACCATGATCAAAACTGTTTATGTCCTTATCTAAGTCACATGCTCTATAAAAGAAAGGCTTTCTTTTCTTCATTAAATTTTGTAGGCAGCCTATCAGATATATCATAAGTCAGTTCTGCCATTGATGCATAATCATTAGTTACATACTTGGCGCCTAACAAAACCACTGATGATTGCCAAAGGCACTTAAAACCTCTTGCCAATTGGGTGATGAATTGAAGTAAAAAAAAATCTTTGTATGCTGCATCCCAAGTAATGATGATAATGACTTCCCTAGATTACAAAAAAAAAAACCTTGATGCAACGTGCCTACAAACAAATTTTTGTTCATACAGAGTGGTGTCACTTAGAAGTTCCATCAAGATTTGTATTAGATTTTTCAAGCCATTCTCCACATTGCAAAGTAGCTCATGAACTATGGAAGCCATAAAACTGTAAGTGTCACCCAATATCCGAGTCTTCTCGGATGCACCCTCATCAGTCAGTGAACTGGCTCTCCGGGTGGTCTTACCCTGTTGGAAAATATGCCATTCAACCACCAAAGCTTTAGTTGTGAAGACGTATCCCTGGCAATATGATACTATAAACAACAGGTATTCCGCAAGATACAAGAAGCAAACTGGTGACAAAATCAAATTCTTTCCTCCGCTTGGCATGGTAAGTATCTTCCAGAGTCATACGAAAAGCTAGAAATCTTGATAAGTCTGATTTCCGAGGCACAAAGTAGCAGCTGGAATTTTCGATATTGGCAACATGTATCTTTCTTTAAATATAAGTGATTGGGAATAACCACAAAATTTAGCTGTTCAATTACCATACAAAAATGTCTTGGAAATCTCTCTTCACGTGCCTTTTGTAGAAAATTAAGTATCAACAAGTAACATGCATTATGGTTCCAAGGTTCTCTATGTAACCATTTCTGCAGTTGTGGTATTGCCTCTGGCACAATTTCGTTCTCTTGAAAGCCCACATGATCTAGTAATTCTGAAGCAAAGGATAACATGGGTTCTTACTCTGAATAAAAGACTACATCTTTCATGACCAGTACGAAATCAGCAACAGGTAAGAACTCTACTTGATGTGCAACATAAATCACTACCTTCGAACCCAAGAGACACATAAAATATTCCTTAAAGAAATTGGTTCCTACACGAGCATCCACAGCACTATAACTGTCTGATCACCAAATGAGAGAACCTCCAGATTCTTTTTCAAGGAATATGCATCAAGAACCCTTTCATACCTTTCTCTGTTCATCTTCTTATTAAACAAGATGTTCTCTTCTATATTACCATTCTGTATCTAAGGAGATTGAGTAATATAGGTCTTTGTTCCATTTCCAATTGAGTCTCATATTGGATTCTTGAATAATATCACTGGGAGCACAACAATATCCTCGAGACATTCTCATCTTATGGCCAGCTGCGCTAAAAGTTATGAAGATAGGTTTCTGTGCTCTGAAACCCGAATTTCTGAAGTGCCAATCCTATATATAGCAGAAACAGTGAAGCTAGAAGTGTCATGATCCACAGCATCAAAATCATGCAGGATGAACTACTGCAATGAAGCAATCTTGCTGACCTGTTTCTCATTTTGACTCACATTACCATTCCCTCTACCATTGGTATTGAAAATTGAGCGTGTAATCTTTACAAAGGCAGTAGATGACACACTGGAAAAATGATCATAGTAAAAAAGGTAAGCTTCCACCTCTTTAAAACCTGTCTCCCCAACCCTCAATGAATGTTTCAGACCTGGTTTCTCAAGGATCTCCCTTGGTACATCCAAGGCAGGGATACCTTTTTGTGGAAAGTATACACAAACCTTTGATGATGCTTCGTTTAATTTATTGGCTATAAAGCCAACGAATTTCCTATTTTCATCCACCGTAGTTCAAATAAGAGATACTTGCTCAACGTGTACATGAATATTTTGGTTCAGTAAATGAGAAAGTATGATAATCTTGGCTTCAGAATTTACCATATCCAATGCTACCACATTCACAACTAAAGGGATCTTCTTCTCTATCATGGCGTTAAAACAGAACCGTCACAGGCCATGACACTTCCAACTACATAATCTGCAACCCCTTGTTGTTGTGATGCCCAAAACTCCCTATATAAATCCCCCATCTGACAAGATCCTCCACTATTTCAATTAGGTTCTTCAGAATATCACCATAAAACTGATCATCAAATTGAGAAGCTAGAACATGTGCAGATCCCCACCATAAGACACAGAAACCAATGCATCAAGGTCCTCACCAGGAAAACGGATACTAGAGTAGCAAGATGGACGTCCAAAAAAAATATTCTTCTAATTTTCACTTTTCTGCCCGATTCCCTCCTCTGTGCCTCTCCTCAAGACAAACCAAGAATTTCCCCCAAACCCAATGGATTTTAAATTCTGACCCCATGGCTCCCACGAACAGAGAACAGGCATGACCCAAGAGGAGCCAAGCAGGCAAACAGACTGCTGGATGAGGTCCCTTTTCATGTTTTAATCAAAGGGCCAAAAGCAGGTGAAAGAGGCAGGGGGCAAGAACATGATTCTCACACATTACGCAATGAAGATGGATCATATTGAAGATAAATCTCAAGGAAGACCAAAGATGCAGTATGTGAACAGGGTAAAATCTAGTCTATCAATAACTTAAACAGCAACAAGCAACAAGCAATGTCCGTATATCCAATATTCACGCCCAATCAGCAAAATAAATGCTCAAAACCATCAATGAATCATCAAGAATAGAATAGGATGAAGCATAGGAAATAGTTGAAAGCGCACCTGGGCAGTCTTGGCTGCAATGGCTTGGCACCCGGCTATCTTTTTTTTTTCTTTCGTCTGAAGACCACTCCCAGAGAAAAAAATCAAAATCCACCTTTTCCCGGTCACTCCCTCTTCCTTTCTCCCTCTCCTTTTTCCAATGCGTGCTGCCAGTCCCCTCCTTCTTTTCCTTTTCTCACCTATATATATCACCCCTCAAGACCTAAATTTGTTTCCAAAAAGGAAAATTCTCCTCTTTCCTTTCTTCTTCTCTTCTTTTTTTAAATCTTCCAATCAAAAGCAATCTTCCCAATTTCAAATTCCCCTCCAAAACCTTCCAAGAGAGTCCCACCTTCCTTAAACTCCAATGATAAGTTTCCTTGCAAAAACATGAAATTCTTGAAGTTAAATAATTGAATGAATAGATAAGCAAGTAAATAAATTAGGAAATGGTAAAAAATAAATAAATAAATAAACAAAAATAAATAATAAATAAATAAATAAGTTAAGGAAAATAATATAAAGAGGAAGATAACCAATAAAAAGCGAATGATAATCATAAAACTAAAACTAAAAATAAAATAAAATAAAAATAAAAATAAACCAATAAACAAAAGTCGAGCCCAAAAGCCATGTAACCATGCAAGTCATACAAGTCACACTAAAAATGTCCAAATGGGCCAAGTGTGCCTAAACGGGCCTATGATGAGACTAAGTGGGCCTAGGGTGGTGCCTAATGGGCCGAGTGTATCTAAAAGCTATCCTAAAAAAACAAGAAAAGCCTAAGTCTAAGTTAGGGCTGCCAAGGGTCACAATAAGGGATCAAATAATCCCTCAACCAAAGTCTCCAAGGTGACTCAGAAAAAGGTAAGTGGTGAGTAGTACTAGGCCACCAAGGAACTACTGTGGAGCACTGAAAACGAACTTAAAGACATGTGTTAAAGGGACAAAATTGAGGGTCTACACCATGAGTCACTAAGGCAAATCTAGAATCTCATTAACTAACCAAAGATAACATGCAAACTTTTGAAAAAAAAATAGGGTTAATATACCTTCCTCCTCAACCTAAATTACACAATGTCCCCAATGTGTAGAACAACTAAAAATAATAGGGTAGAAGTGTTACCTCACAATCATAGAATCATAATGGAAAGTTAGAAAACCAAATCTTGTATCAACCAATCATTTGGGAAACAATATTAGAAAGCTACGAAGAAATAAAAATTATTAAAATATCCTAAATAAGAAAAGAAAAAACCAAATAACAAAGCATAACAATTCAAATCCTAAAAGTCTAAAGGGGGAAATAAACTAGAAATACCTAAACATGAATAAATGAAAAAGAAATAAAAACAAAGACAATAGCCAAAAAACCACCTAAACCTAATTTTACCTACTAGATAAAAGAAAATGCTAAGGGACTTGAGGAAATGGTCTTTCACCTTAAACTTATGACCAATTTTGGTATTGAGTAGGGTGATGGGGCCAAAAATAGGAACTTGTCTCTTATTAGGCTTGAACTTTCTCCTCTTGTTCTCTTTACCATGATGAAATTTCAATTTATCTCTTGCTTTCATCCACTTTTCATATAGATTTTCCTCCAAAACACCTAAGTTAATCTTCCCATTCATTCCATGTTTTTTTACATTCCGTGGGAATTTTCAACAACTTTCTTCTTTGCACTCCTTCAATTGATGAAATTGAATCAACCATTGGTTCCGTATTTTACAAGATTTGGTTAGTGGGCCTTTGAATTAGAGTTTCAATTCGACATGCTTCTTTACTCTCTTCTTCCTCATGGTCAATTTGTTGATGACTTAAGTTAAATACATTAAGCTCCAATGTCATATTGTCAAAAGAAAGTTGCATTACGCCATTTCGACAATTGATAAGGACATTTGTTGTTGCTAGAATGGGTCTTCCAAGAATGATAGGCACACAATTTACTCCCTTACATAATGGCTCAATGTCTAGTACCACGAAATCTACAGGATGGTAGAACTTGTCAACTCATACCAACACATCCTCTACTATTCCTCTAGGTACTTTGATAGATCAATCAGCCAAAGACAAAGTCATAGTAGTGGCCTTGAGCTCTCCTAACCCTAGTTGCTCTTAGATAGAGTATGGTAGGAGATTCACACTAGCTCTCAAATCAAGTAAAGCTTTCTCTACATATGTATCCCCTATTTGCATTGAAATAGTGGGGCACCCTAGATTTTTGTATTTCATTGAAGCTTTATTCTCAATGATTACACTTACTTGTTTGATGAGATATGCCCTCTTACTTAACTTAATCTTTCTCTTTGTTGTGCATAAGTCTTCAAGGAAGTTTACATAATCAGGAACTTGCTTGATCATATCTAGGAGAGGGATATTTATCTTAACTTGCTTCAACACTTCCAATATTTTTGAGGTTTTGTCTCCCACTTTCTGTTTCTGAAGTGTTGTGGGAAATGGCAAAGGATTAGCAAATTTATTATTTTCCTTACTCACAATGATTTCTTCAAGTTTCTTTGATTATTTTTCAAGTTCCATCTTTCTTCCCAAATTTGGACCACTCTCTTTGGTGCCATTATCTTCAACCATTGGATTCTTAGGCCTTTCATATCCTTTTCCACTTCTAAGTGTGATCAATGCCTTTCATTCTTCATTCCTTACTTCTAAAATTTCACATACACCTCTCGAATTTTGTTGTGGTTGAGTAAGGAACTCACCTTTCTCTTGAGATATACTTGCAATGATTTGATTGAGAGTGGCTTGAATGTTTGAGATTACTTGTGATGTTTGAGCATTAGTTATCTCTTGATCCTCATTGATCTTACCTTGGTGTTGGATGAACTACTTCATCATGTTTTCTAAGCTTGATATAGATGATAAAATTTGTCCTTGTTGTTGAAAACCTTGTGATGGTATTACTTGAGGTGTAAATCCTTGTTATTCATTACCTTGGTAACCTTGATATTGATTGCCTTGATGATGGAACCGATCATTATTGTTACCTCCCCATGACACATTCGAATGATTTTTCCAATTCAGAAAGTAAGTGTTAGAGTATGGAGAGTTATTCATTGGTTGTTTATAGGTTCTAATACCATTAGCTTGCTCAAAGAATATGTCTTATACTGTAGGTAGTGTAGGGCAGGAATGCACATCATGTTCCATAGACTTACATATCAAGCACAGTTGCATTGTTCCCTCTTTGTCAATCTGAACCTTTTGAACTTTCTTAGCTTCCAAATCATCTAACTTTCTTATAATAGTGGCAATCTTTTCTTGGACATCTGAACCCTCTAGTAATGCATACATTCCACTAGCTCTTACCCTATTCATTATTCTATCTCTAGGTGGTTCTTTGACAATTGGTTTTTCCCAATTTCTAGATACCTCAGCAACATAATCAAGGAATTGAAATGCTTCATTGGGGTTTTTATTTATGAAATCTCCTCCACACATAGTCTCGAGAAGTTGTTTAATTTGTGGTGACATCCCTTCATAGAAAGACGATACTAACATTTAGTTGTCAAATCCATGATGGGGGCATGCTGCAACCATTTCCCTAAATCTTTCCCAAAATTCAAAAAAAAATCTCATTCTCCATAGCCTTGAAATTCAAGATCTCATTTTTCAATGCACTAGTCCTATGTGTTAGAAAGAATTTTTGCAGAAATACTGATTATAGATCAAGCCAATTTCTTATGTTGTAGGGTTTAAGACTGTTTAACCAATTCTTAGCTTTATCCTTCAATGACAAGGGGAATAGCTTCATGAGGAAGATATCCAAAGGAGTGTTAGATTTTTGAAAGATTGAAACAATGTCCTCAAATTCCTTAATGTGAGAGTAGGGGTTTTCATTTTCTCTCCCCCTAAATATGGATAATTGAGATACCACTTGAGGCCGAATGGTAACATGATCTTGATTTGGAGGTAGCATAAAATACGATGATGTGCTCAACTTGAGAGGATTTAGAAACTCTCTCATAGTTCTTTAGTCCTGCATGGGTGGTCATGGCTTGTTGTTGTTGTTGTTGGACTCTTCGATGTCCTCCATATTTGATTGAGATTCCTCGGTTGTTCTTTGAAGTCCACCTGAAAGATCTCTTTCCCAACCAAGCATAAAATAGAAGAAATATTTATATATAAAGAAAAAAAAACCAAAAAAAAAACAATGCATTATATCCTAGTTATGACGATTGCCAATCCCCGACATTAACACCAATTTCTTCTCAGTTGTACCAAAATACTTAGCCTTTTTATGTAACAACTCTAGTCAAGAAAAACTAGAGAAAAAGTTGTTACGACTTTTGTAGTACTTTGGGTATCATCATCAAGGATTGGCTTATGGAAATTGTCAATACTAGAATAAATGAATTGTTTTTGTTTAAATCCTAAAGTGAAAAATAATATGTGAATGAAGTGAAACTAAGTAAAAGAACTAAATTAATATAAAAAAACAAATATTGATTTTTAATTCAATCGATTCAAGTTTAGGGTTTTCCCCAATCCAACTTAAGGTATAGAAGAAATAGAGATAACAAGGGTTTCTTAAGTAAAGTGATCTTAGGGTTTTGGGATCCTTGCTGCTCGCGATCAACTTGAGTTCTATAACTCAAAATTGCATTCGAAACCTAATTTTTCCTTTTTAAAACAAATTCTAAAACCATCAAATGAACGAAATTGATTGTCAGTTTAAGATTTGGATTTTTAACCCTTTCTACTCCTTATAGCTTTGTTTTAGGGCAAATAATGATAAGAAAGACTAGGATAACTAATGATCAAGAATTACTAAGAATCACTAGTATCGGGTAATAACCTATCGTAACATTCCCTAACTAACTCACAATGATAGGATAAAAAAAATGATAAATTGTAACCCAACCAATAATTAATTTTATTGTCATAATAATTTACTCATTGTCTCTATAGGTTTCCTAGCCCTTAGGTTTTCATGTTTTAAACCCCAAGTTGGCTTCTTAGCCTCTCATGGGGGTGATGTCACATTTAGAATCCATAATAGGCTAAAAATCCATAATTTGAATCAAAAGAAACTAAAAACAATATATTTAATAAAGAAGAAAAAGAAAACAAACCAAAGTTCTCGTCTTCTTCCACTTTCAATGTCAAACTCTTGGGAAAAAGATCCAAGATTTCTAAACCCTATAATTAAGAGAGTTTACATAATATCATCAATTACCTAACATGTGGCACACTCTCATTGGCCACTTATTGCAAAATAATTACCTAAAAATGACTAAAAAAAATAATAAAATGGTGAGTTCTAGTCCTGTAGGGCCCACTTAGGCGCGATGGAGTGCTCTAGATGCAATTCCCGAGGTAGAAGAGGCAAAATATCAAAGTGGAAGTGGGTGAATTCAAAATTGGGATAATTTTGAATTGGATTTCGAATTCATAAGTTGGATTTTGAATTCATAAATTGAATTTCAAAATCATTTTGAAATGGCCTTCAACTTTGTGTAGTTTTCTTGAAATGGCCATAACTTCTTCATTTCAAACTTGATTTGCACATCATTTAAAGCGTTGGACTCCTGACTTCCCGAAATTCGAAATAATATATGATATGTATAAAATAGACTCCAGGAAGTGCTCCAAATTTATCCTCAAAAGAAGAGTATATGTTACTATCAGATTTTGAGTTCTAAATTTCCATGCAGATGAATCTTGCTTCATGCCTCATTTCCCATGTTTTCTTGCCTTCTTTCTTACTCCATAATGGTTATTTCTTATCTTCTAAACTCATGATTTCCTTGTCTTGCCTTTTCTCATGGTTCAAGAGTCTTGACTCACTTATTTCATCATTTAACCCTTTCTTGATCTTTCAAAATCTAAGGTGATTCAACTTACACCATTTTCTTCCCTTGAACCTGAGATAAATCTCCAAAATACAAGTTAAACTCATGGCTAGGGCATTAGATTTGATAGGTCAAGTTGGGTGATTTGAGTGTCCTTTGGTGCACAAATCATATCGAATATGTGCCATTAGAGCACATATTTTGGCTTAAATCAACAAACCTTCCCCAATGTTGCCGAGTTTTGGGATGCGGTGTATTTGATGTCATTGGGTGGTAGATTCCAATATTCCTTCAAGAAGAATAGTGCAAAACACATGATAGTCATTTGCACAGTTGATCAATGTCCTTGGAAAGTCACTGCTCGTGCAATAGGGGATTCTAACATTGTTCAGGTTCATAGATTTTGAAATGAACACTACCATAGTTTGGAAGATGTCACCTCATCCCAACCTTTAGTGAAATCCAATTGTGCCTCATTGTTTATTGATAATGTCATACGACCTACCCCTAAATACCAATCCCACCAATTTTGTAAAGACTTCGTTAGACAACTTGGGATGCAATTGACTTACCTTCAAGCATGGCAAATGAAGGAGAAGGCAAAGGAACACATTTATGGACAAATCAAATATTATTACAAATTGTTGTCGTGGATGTGTGAGAGAATGGTGGCAACTAATCCTAGAACTATTGTTAAATTGAATCATTCCAGTGATAACCATTTTGAGCAACTCTTTGTTGCTCATGCAGTATCCATCAAAGGGTTTTCAATAGGGTGTCGACCAATCATTGCTATTGATTCAGCTCATATGAATGGCCCATACAGGGGTGCATTATTTTCAGTCACAGAATACGATGCTAATGACTCCATGTTCCCTCTAGCCTTTAGAGTGATAAGCTCCGAAAATTATGAGGATTGGTCTTGGTTTTTGCATAACTTGAAGAAAGTTGTCGGAGAAAAGGAAGTTGTTATTCTCTCGGATAGACATCCTACCCTCCTTTGTAGTGTTCCTGAGGTGTTTGGCCTTGAAAACCATGCTTATTGTTACCATCACTTGAAGGAGAATTTCAATAGTTTTTTTAGGAAGCATAACACAAGCGAAAACAAGGGTAAAGAAAATATGCTTCAATTTCTAGATACTATTGCCTATGCAAGGTTGGAGCATGATTACAATGTCTCCATGTTCGAACTATGGAAATACAATGATGTTTCAGCCACATAGGTGGAAGAAAATGCACCTGAACATTGGGCTATATCAAAATTCCCAAAACAAAGATGGGATAAATGACGACCAATCTTGTCGAGTCGTTTAATGCTTAGTTAAAGAATGAAAGACGTCACTCAATTTGTAACTTTTTAATGGAGCTCATGACTAAGTTAGGTGCTATGCTTGTGAAGCATAAACAAGAGTCCTATAATTGGAAGGGCTCCATAGGGCCAAAAATTGAAGAGAAGATGGCGCATAATATTGTCAAGGGTGAGGTGTATCCAATCACTCCATTCATGAACGGGATTTTTGGGGTTTGTATTAGAAGGGCCTTCTTGAATGTGGACATTATGAACCAAACTTGCACATGTAGGGATTGGCAAATGTTGGGAATCCTTTGTGAACATGCTACAACTGTTATACTTTCCATTGGCCAAAATGTTGTTGATTTTGTAGAGTATTGGTACAAATTCCTAATGCAAGAATTGATCTACTTAGGCTCTTTCTCCAGTATAAAGATCCATGACATGCCATCCGTTGATGATGATGGTTTAGTTTGAGATATCATGGGCCTAGTTTTCTTCTCACTAAACCCTCTACATACAAAATGTCATCTCTAAAGACCAAGGAAGAATCGCATAAAGTCCCAATTCCAAGATAAGTGGACAATCTATTGCTCATGGTGTCATATGTTAGGTCACAATAGGAAAAATTGCAAGAATCCTCTGTCTTGAGTCCATTGCTGTAACTTTTTGTAGTTTTCCAAACTACAATATTTTGTTTTGTCATTATCTTGTTCGTAACTGCCATATGAAGGGTAGGTTTTGCTGTAAACTTGTCACCTTCTATAAAATTATTGTATGAATTGCGTTATACCAAAATGATAACATCTATGGAAATATTGTCTCAATAAATTGAGGGATCTATTGCTATTTCGACCAAATTATTTACAACAGTCATTGCTTACATTAGTTTCACATTTTGCCTATGGTATTTTAGTTTGCATTAATTTCATAGTGCCTCCTTAGCAAAGAAACTCACTTTAGAAGGAGTATTTATAGAAACCTTCTTCATCAAAAGACAATAAGAGATAATTGGACTATATCAAATGTATAACTTGTAGCTTAATTTTGCACCCTAATTTTGTCTTGGTCTTGAAGCTTATTAACTTGTATTGTTGTAAAGTGCTTTGGTGTTTCATCAAATGCTATTGTTCGATTCTATGGTGTTTTAATGTGCTTAAAATTGATGACCCAAGGGCCCTATTGTAAGGTTAAGACAGTGGTTCACTGAATTTGTGTAAATTAGTGTGAGGTTGAGATAGTGGTTCACTGAATTTTAGTACAACTAAATGGCATTAATTATTTTATGTTGAGAAATTGGTCATTTAAAATTGGCTCGAATTCTGTCTAATTTATAAACTCAAATTCTATGATCTAATTGAAGCAATTAAAATAGTTTTTATGAGTTTTTTTTCCTTCCAGATTTGTAGGCTTAGAGGGTCTAACCCTCCATCCGACATGCTGTAAAACTCAAACATAATAGTGTTTCTCACATTCTATCTAAAACACAAAAAAAAAAAAATACAATTTAAAATACAAACATTCAACATTTACTTTAACAAATAAGGCTTAAAACATAGAGTGTGAAGTATAAGCAGTAGATAAAGGCTCTATTTGATTTTTCAATTTAGGTTGTTAAATGGATTTTCTTTAATAATTCTTTGATTCATCTTTCCCATTTTTTTGCTTATAAATGCTTTTGCTATGCTATATGTTATGTTTAAGATAATTTTAATCTTTAAATAAATCAAATTAAACCATTCACTTGATATTGACCTCTACCCAAATAATCGGTCAAACCTGCACTTGGGAACCAATATTAATTCGCATATAATAAAGATACCAAGAGAACATAAATTTAATTTACTTGTGATTGGTCCTCATGTTTTTCAAGCTTCCTACAGCCTTCAAAGTTATAACATTTTGTTCTTTCCAAATTCTTAAAACAAGTAATCAACAGTAGTCTCCATATCATCTTACAACTTCTCTTCATGGCACTCCCATCCCAACGTACTAACTAGTACTCTTTCAATAACAATGAAGCATCCAATAAGTCCCAAATAAATGGAAATCAAGTCTAAAAGCTTTCAATATCCCAAAACAAACAGGAATATGCTTAACTATCTCTTCACTATGCATGTACAAAATACACCAACTAGAGAAAGGCTAGTTCCACTTCATACACATTTTATGTCACACTGCTACCCTGGGAAAGGAAAGAAACTAACTTTAGTATAAGTCTTTAGAGAAAACCTCTTAACTGAAAGACAATAAGACATAATTGGACTTAATGAATTGTATAACAATTTGATAGAGCCCTTCATAATCTTTCTCCTAGCCTTTCACAGCCAATTGAAAGGTTTAAGTTAAGGATCCACTACACATCCCCAACTCTAAGTCTTCAAATTATTAAAAAAAAACAAGGTTCCATCTTCTAGCCTTGCCACCTCCTAAACATTTATTATAGAGGTAATGCAAAGAAAAGTTCGCATTATGCATTTTAATGATAATTCACCACACGAAATATGATCAAACATGATCCCCATATCTGTTTCCTCTTCTTTGATGTAACATAAAATACAAGCAGAGGAGTTTCATTCAACATAATATTTCCATGACAAATCGAAGTTCTGATTGCAATGGCAAATGCTCTATTTGAATTTCAATTCAGTTTCTTAAATGGATTTCCCTAAATATCAAAGGTGATCCATGTCTTTTTTTCTTTCTTCTAAATGCTTTTGCTCTTCTATCTGTTATGTCTAAGATAATTTTAATCTTAAAGTAAATCAAATTAAACCATTCATACTGCCTTTAAAAGGCAAACCGTTTAAATGTTTCTTGTGAGACTATAATATAGGGCCTTATTTTTAACTACATTATAATCTGCTTGTATAATAGTTATTACTTTTGTAAGGGACATAAACTGATTTTTATTCCATTTCATGCCATCTTGTAGGTTTTTTGCCTACATTTCCACTCTTCGGTCATCCACGATATAGTAAGAAAAGAAAAAGTCCCAATTAGAAGAAACCATGGACAACACACAACGAAAAAAAAAACCATGTTCCACAAAATATGTTTTTGGTAAAATTTCCTACACTTGGTTGACAACTGTTATTGAACTTGAAATTTAGCCATCATTTAATGCAATTCACATGTTTGTAACATTTTTTTTTGTTGTTCTATTATGTTGTAGGTTAAGTTGTCAAAATCCCATTGCTTTGGGAAAAAAATTCTGACAGTGATTGAGGCACTACCAATGGAGAAGAAAAATGACATCACTAATTTAGGATTCAGGGGTCTGTTCCAATTGGCATGCAAAGAGTTACGATATGAACCAATCACCTAGATCATTACCAATTATGATCTCGGCTACTACCACTTACATATGGCGACCAAAATTGTTGTTCTAGTCACTCCAAAATATGTTAGTGAGGTGATAGGCATTCCCGACAATGGTGTAGACATTGTTGTTTATAATAGAATATCCACGACAAACCACACATACAACTTGTAGATTTTGGAAGACAAACTTCATAATCTATTGATTAGTGACAACTTCAAGAAATCCTTTCTCATTTTTTCTTATGCCACTATCCTTGCACCCAACTCAAAACTTGAAGGGATGCATGACTTGAGGGACACAATTTGGGATACCGATGTGGCTATAGGAAAAAATTGGGCAAAGTTTGTCCTACAATTTGTTGAGGATGGAATGAGGGAGTATCATAATAGTCACCCAACATACATTCAGGGTTGCAAGTTGTTCCTTCAGGTACCTCGCCTCCTACCATTTCACACAATTTGAGTCAACCAAATGGAATGGTTTATTACATCCAAAATCTAACATTATTACATTCATGACATCTGTAGCAACTTGAGGTTCTCAATTATTTATATTACCAATTGAGGTCAACTCTAATATGTAGTGACATTAGGCAAACAATTTACCCAATCCAATACCTTGTCCTTTGACACAATCCAAGAGTTTTTATTTTACATAAGTCACACCCCTTTTGTTTTTAATTGACTGTGCACCATCCAAATCCATTTAAGTCTCTCCTATTATGCACTTAAAATAGAAATGAACTTGCACAACTTTTTTATATCACACTTTTCTACATGTCGTCCATGAATGTTGAAGTCAAAAACCCGCTTTGTGCTCCATGGACTGATGACCAAATAAAACACCAGTTAGCAGCTGAGATTCACACTTATGGGAAATATGGTCATGTGGAGGTATGCTTCCATTCTGCAACTCCTTCATTATTGTACCAAACATTAGCATGCATTTTAGATTGGTTTCTTCATTACTTTTCCTATAGAACTTGACCATCAATCCTTGTTCAATGTATGTGTAGGTTCTACAACAAAAAAGAATAACTGCACATATGGTTGTACCTCCACACGAACCAACATGCTCACATTCTGATAACCCATTAGAGGTACACTATGTCCCTAGATCAGTTTTAGTGCACACACAAACAAGAGTAGCATGATTATTTTTGTTGAACTAATTACTTGATATTGTAACTACATTTATGTTCTCATCCTATCTTTTAGGTCGTTAAAGCACTTGTTATCCAAACATTGAAACAACTTGTGACCTTTGCTTCGTCATTGGCTTGAGACAGCTTAGTTAGGCACTTACCCTGTGCCTTGGAAGCTATAAGCTCTTGTCTAGGAGTCATAGAAGACAAAGCTAAAGCATGAAAAGATGAGGATTTGGCAGCAGCTCACACCTGAAGCCCTAACAAACAAAAATTGAGAGGGGTTAATGGCGGAGCTGGCTATGACACATGGAAGGAGGAGAAAATGGCCCAAATCCAAAACCCTAGCCTTCAAAGTCCTCAAATCTCTCCCAAAATCAGTTCAATCAGTCCGAAACACAGCAAAATCAGTCTCAGAACCCAAAATTGGTAAAACTTCTTAAAGAACAAAGAAGATGGTGCAAAAACTGAAGTGCAAGAATGGCATTAAAATCTTAACCCAACGAACTAGTTGAACGACCCTCAACTAGTCGATCACCTAGTCAATGCAATCAACATTTATGACTTTCCACTTTTTTCACTTTTTTATTTGTTGAGCAATGTGAATCATGGTCATTCCTAAACAAAACCAAACTCACAGCATCTTTAGATGCTTTCGCTACATAACCCCTTTTTTATGCACTTGTTGTGCTAGGAATTGTTGTTCCAGACTTCTATATATGTTGTTTATTTTACCTAAATTGAAATATTTTATTTTCCTGAGGACAACATGTCACATATACTAGGTGCCTAGAATTCTTTGTTCCTACAGCTTGAAAAATGTCATATTTTCATATCAATAGCATTTTGGAAAAATATTCAGGTCATCTTTTCATCATGGGACTGGGAGATGGTGTTGCTCCTTTAGCTCTCTTGTCAAGCATAGGACTAGGAGTCCGGAGAGGTTGCAACTTTCTTTGATGGGGACTCAGAAGGAGAATGAAGACAAACTTTGCACACCTTTAATTGTGTCAGTGGTATGTATTTATATGCTTCAATGAGTATTTTAGCCTTTCTCAATTACTCTTGATGTGCATGTAGTATAGACTTATATTCATTCCCTATTGTTGTTTTTGCTTGGATTTGGTGCAAATTGTTTTAGATATGGTGAAAAATTCACATTGAAATTGCAATAGATTAAAAATATAGGATTACTTGTCTTTATCACATGTTAGATATAGCATTTCATAGTATGAGCTTAGTGTTTCTACCACATTAATTTTTGTTAGGAAGATATTATCAAGCAAATGATATCCACAAGGGATAACGAAAGCATGGTGAGGAGTCATTTACGTAAGGGTTCATGTACCATGGCCCCTCCCTATGATCTTGCAAAACTCAAGGATGTGTTTGAGAAGAAAGACCATGTGATGAAGCAATTGGAGACATGAGAAGAAAGTGGAACTGTTGAAGGAGATCTTTGAAAACAACCTGTAGACCCCCATTTTGGGGAGACATCTCTACAGCCCGATTATGACAAGTGTCATCATCTGGGATGGCCACGTGTCACTCCAGGACTGGTTGATAAGGTATCAAGTTAATGGCTTTGTTAGCCAATGAAAGCTGGACACGTGGAGATTTCTTTCAACAGAAAAAAAAAGCTGAAAACCGTTGAGGATGGCAGCTGCAGGGTAGTGGAGAGAGGCAGCTGTGTGAGGTGTCTTGAGGGCTGCCGTTAGAAGATATTTTTGGGGGAGAAGGAAACTGGAGAGAAGGGAACGACAGAGTGAGGGTTTTGGGGGAGAGAGCAGAAAGCTGAGAGAGGGAGAAAAGAAGCTGCTGGAGAGAGGGAAGAGATTTTTTGGGGAGTTATATTTTTATAAGCTTAGAGAGGGTTCTCTGGGCAGCTTGAGAGGAGGGGTTTTGGCTGCCGTTTTCGAGGGAGAACAGAAAGATACAAGAGAGCTTTTCATGAGAGCTGAGAGGGAGAGAACCAGAGGGAGTTGGAGGTTTTCGAGAGATCCAACCATTTTTGCTTGAGGGGGTATTCAGGTAAGTTCATCGTATCCTTTGCTTTATTTTTATTACCGTTGTTCTTCTCTTTCTCTTGCTTGCTGTTTGGGGATTTTTGTGTGCTCTCCTGGCCATGAGTAACAGGATTTACATATGGGTTTTATTGATCTCTAGCTTATTCATATGCTTGTTGTTTTTTTGTTTTGTTCATTGTTCTTTTGGACGTCATTCAAATTCAGTGAATCTCTTCTTCATTTTGTTCTTTTGAGATATTGGTAATCTTTTCTTTGTTTGGATCTATTTTTTTTTTGTCTCTTTTTTCTTCTCCACGCATTCGGGCTCGTCGTTTAAAATATGAGACGTGGCCATGGTCAACCTGTTTCAATGCCTTCATTTGCACTCTGTTTTCCTACTGTTTTCCCCTGCTTCTAATGCCTATCTATGTGGAGTTGGGCACTGCAAAATATGGAGCATCAAGGAGGCGTAGACAATCATAGGACGGGAATATTCATAGAACTTGTTTGTGGGAAGACTCTCAACCATCTTGATGCTGGGATTGACTTCCATAATAATCCATCTTATGAAGCGGGTATTCAGATGAAAGCAGAAAATGTGCAAGGCCTATTCCAAATTGTAATGATGATCAACCTAATAACCCTGGCAGTCCATCGTCGACATCTCTGTTTGGGGCAGCAGGCGTCACCAGCCCATCATCAAAGTCGAAACCCCATCTTATCCATTGTTTCTAAGGCAATCAGATTTGGAGTATTTGTTCTCTATATATGGAAGGGTCGAACATGGTGATATGAAATCTGGGTTTGTTTTTGTTCTGAGGATGATCGTGATGCTGATGATGTAATCCAAGGTCTTGACAATATTCCGTTTTGGTTATGACAAGCGTAGGCTGTCTGTGGAGGGGACGAAGGGTGAACGTGGCCGTCATCGGGAGGGTCTAGGTTAATGGCAAACCGGAGATCCATTAAAGCATTGTTTGTTATCAACTTTGATCCGATTCAGACAAGGTATGAGACGCAGGAAGATGCCACTTAAGCTTTTGAGTGTACACACATGTGCAAGATATTAGACAGGGTGGTGTCTGTTGAGTATGCATTAAGGGATGCCAGGATGGGATGATAATGCAGCCATATTTGGAATGACAATTGTAACAAATAACATACGTGGTGATTACCAACTTGAAAATTTGAGTACCACCTTCAACCTATTCTTTTCACATACACCACATATCCATCATACCAACCTCCATACCCGTCCTTCATACCCACTGACCATCTCTCTATACTCATATCAAACCCATCATTCCACACCCCACCATACCCGCATCTATGCCCAGCATACCCACAACCCGGTTTCTCTATCACCTTTCTCTCTCCTCTATTTGCAAGGCACGCATGCCACTTTCCAGTTTTGATAGAAATGAGCGGATGTAGATATTTCCATGTGGGGAACGGGCTTGAGAAAGATATTACCTGGAGGAAATTCTGTAATTTTCTGTGCTGTCAGAAGCGCGGACGGAGCTCCTATCAAAGACGGTATTCCGGTGGTGAAACCCTTTAGCTAGGGCTATTCCTACAATCATATGGACGTCACCTTCCACCCAGGTTATATTGACTTCATTGCCGACGCGGTCCAGCTGGCTACAGCTCCAGCAACTCAACAAACGCCCTTGGTGCTCGATGGAGAGGACGAGGAAGAAGATGATGACGTTTATAAGGCATCGAATTTGCCAGAACTTGAAACTGGTACAGCGAGGGGTATGGGACGAACACAGCAGCAAGGTTGTGAGCCGGTACTCGACGTTTCTCGTTCCGCTTGCCGTTGACGCAGTGCTCTGTCATCGACCTGACGAAACCCGACCTCATGAATCTCCGCGACGTCCAGATCGTGACAAAGCTGGGAGATACTGTGGATAGAGACTTGAACGCCCAGGGCCAGCAACCTCACTACTTGAGGACTCGTCCTAAACCAAATTTGACCATGGAGCCGTGTCAGATTTTCCATGTTGATCACTAAGCTGCCATTCTTGAAGCACTGTTGGCTGCAGGATGCATCGTTTGTGACATGCCAGCCTTGGCAGACAGGCCATTTGCTGATTGAGAAGATGACAAGTTTGTGGGCTTGAAAGGCGTGGGGTTTGGAGTCACTATTATGAAATAAAAGGCAGGCAATTAGACCACGTGCCCTTTCTCTTTTTTTCATCATATTTTATTTTAAAATAATTCCTCAAACCTCAGTTTTCAAAGTAGTTTTCCAAGTTTTGGTTGATTAAATAACTTCAAATATTCCAACTTTTCATCCTTAGCATTTTCCTTAGGTTACACAAACATCCCATTTTTAATAAAACTTTGTCGCCATTTTCCTTCCTGGTGAGCAATCCTCACGTCTCTTCTGTTTTTAAAATGTTTTAAAAATAAGCAAGACTTTAATTCCATAATTCCTAATAATGGAATTTATGGAATTAATTCATGCTAAAATAAACGGGCTTTGGTGGGGGCCCTACATATGAGATCTCATGATTGATTGATTCATTAACCGTATGTGATTGATTTACTTTGATCCTTGATATGCATATAATCATTTCGTGTTTGTTCACTAACCCCGTTTTGATAGCGCATTTATGACTGGAGGTCCAGGTACGCACTCCTTCTCGTTTTGATCATTCTATATGCATATTCCGATCCTCATATTGTGCACGATCGATTTGAGTGTTCATTGTTTTTCTTGTTGACTGCCACGTCAGCTTCATCTCATTAGTAGAGACCCGACTTTAGGGACTTAGAGGGGTGCTATGGTCTTTACCGTACCTTCCCAATAAGTAACCTGACCCCCGAACCCGATCCTGTTTTTCGTAGACCAACCTTTCCAAAACAAGGAGTCACACATAGGGTTTTCTTTCTTATTTTGTTTACCCTCTTAAAAATAAAACAAAAATAAGTGGCGAATCCAAGTCATTTTTCAAATAATCAAATAAAATCAAATTTTCAAATAAAAATCGAGCTCACCATCGAGTGGAAAACGCATGAGCCGAAAATGTGGGGTCCACACAACCTTAAGGCAAAATGACCAAATTATGTAAATGATGGGGATTACGAAAGAGTTCCCTTTGTGTTCTTTTCCTATCATTCTTATTCTTAAGAACCAAACAACTATATTTTCTCATGCATAGCCATTGTAAATTGATAGACAAATTAAGATAACTGTGATCTAATTCTCCCATCTGATGATCATTTGAACTGTTAATTATGCATATAGGTTTTTTTCTCCATCCATGCACCATTTGAGTAATTCATGGGATTCACATAAGCTTCTCTTTAGTGCATGGGAAATAGTAAGAAAATCATTATCCTAAGGGACTAGGCTGAAATATCTTATAGAACTGCCCTAATACCCCATTTTCAAAAGGAATTTAATATAGTTCCAAACAAACATAAGAAACCATTGTCTTGCGTTTCATAGTAAGAATTGAGGACAACCTAAATACAAATTAAATTATTGAAGAAGTATTAAACACTCAAAACTGAACAGAAATTGAATGCAATAGTAGCATTATTTACTTCAAAATTTCTAAATACAAAAGCCACAAGTTGGAGGACAAAGATTGTGGTGAAAATGGATGGAGCAACAACTTATTGCAAAAATCCTTTGGTATGGGGCTCTACCACTTTAAAACCCAACAATTTACGCCCCAATGTAACAAAAGAATGAATGGTATTACCCTCTAATAATGGTTCATATTCAATCCACAAAAGTCATTTGGAAGTCTGCAAAATGGATGTTTTATGTTTTTTAAAGATATCGCAAAAGCTAAAGCATCAACTGCATCTATAGGAGAAGGGAAATGCATATATGATAGTCCTAACTCCAACATGAAATGAAGGAATCACTAAGAAAAACACAATAAGAGTATGTTGTGGATGTATAAAATCACTACCTTAATTAGTTTTTGAGAATACTAAAGATTAGAGAATA